>NW_006160024.1:1296141-1311146 GCF_000334495.1 Tupaia belangeri chinensis
GGGGAAAAAAAAAAAAAAAAAAAAAGTAGAAAGTGATAAGGTCTACATTTAGCATATACTGCATATTTTATGCCATTTTGGATATTTTCAAAGCACATGTTTAGATATTTACAACTCAGGGCCAAAGGCTCTGAGGAGTCCTGCAGTTAAACAAAAAAAGATGCTTCTTTTGGATCAATCAGGTTTTTCTCCTTCTGTATTTGATAGTGGACCCTTTGGGGCACAGCATTTATTATGTCTACACCACTCACTGGCAGCTTTGACCTCCAGCGCTGTCTTTACGGGCACACCACGTGAACAACTGGCCCACAAGTGGCTCGAACACCAAAACAGCAGAGAGGAAGTTTTATCAAAGTCGCTACTTCCTATGGGATAACTGCAGCTGGATGTCCTTTTCATGAGTCATTGCGTTGCCTCAGCTCCCAGATTCCACCAGCTCTGATGCCGGGAGCTGGAGCCTGACTCATGCAATCCAAAGAGCTCAGCCGGAGGCTGGGGGTTGGGAGAGTTTAGGTAGGGCCACAAGTGGGTTTCATGGCCCCCCGGTGCTCTCTTTATAAATGGACAGCAAGTTTCCCCCCCAGTGGGGTGCACATTTGTATCACTGGCCTGAGACCAATACCATGTAGTGATAGAAATACCCCTGGGACCCGTGCTTGCTCAGTCCCCAAATGCCGAGGACAGGTTGATGCCCCTTTGTAGGAAGGGTCCTGCAATGGCAGGATATGGGCAGCAAGAGAAGGATCCTAAACAGAAGACTCACTTCTTCCATCCCGAGGGATCTCCCAGATGGGTGGGTAAATGGGAAGGTTGCCCACAGCTCCACCCCTGGAGCATGTCTTAGATGAGGACAGAGAGGCCTAGACCTAGACCTTCAGGGCCCTGGGTTCTCAGCAGGGGAGCTAGTGAGAGTGAGTCCACGCTCAGCTCTGAGCTGTCGGTTCAGTGGAGCACCTAGGCCTCCTGCTGGCAGCTCTTTTCACTGTGGATCCTTCCAGTGCACAGAACACAGCCCAAGTACAGAGTGGTGGGTTAGAGGCTCTTCCATGGGGACAGACTCACTGCAAATTCCATCCCCACCCCCTCACCTTTGTCAGTTGCCTGTGAACCATATTTCATAAATCAGGATCTGCTATTGCCAAGCAGAGGCGGACAGTCCAAGTCACGAAAGGCAACGGCGTTTCATCTGGCACTGGCCCGCCTTCTGGCTGGAGTTTCCTAGAGCTTGGTGCTAGAGGACTCCTGGGCTCAGCCGGAAAAGGCTGGGACCTGTGCCTATACTCCAGGCCCAGCCTGGAACTCATGCAAAATGAAAATGCACTGCCTTTGTTCATAAACTATTAAGACTTCTGAGAGGACAAAAGTAGGGCTCTTGACCAAGCCGGACCTATCTGAGCACAGGGCCTTATATGACAGCACAGAGCACAGCCCCCTGAGGCCAGGCCGGCCATTACCTATCAGGGGCCCAGAGGGGAGAGTGTTGGGGACCTACCGAATCGCTGTAAGGCCCTCAAGGCGGCAAGTCGGACATACAGCATCCGAAAAGGACTTCTTGAAAAGGGGCTCTCTGCCTGACCGTCTGTGCCTGGCTCAGTCCTGTCCTCTCAGTCCTCGGCAGCCATGATAGCTCTACCATTTTGTCCCACTTGCCCTCTACACTTTGGTGGAGTCCGTCTCCTAATAGATTGTATCCATTCCTACATTTTTTTTTTTTTGAGAGGTTTTTGTTATAGGGCATGTGAGCTCACCAGAAAGACAGAGACAGAGAGACAGAAAGCGAGAAATCACCCCCCCAGGGGGGATGGCCACGCTGCAATCCCGTATCTTCCTTTCTCCTCTTGGGATCTTAGGCACGCACGCACATGCACCCGGCGTTGAGTTTAAGCCACCAGGTCCGGAATTCGAATCACAGTCGACTACACGGGAATCCAGCGACATAGCCATTACGCTAACTGCTGGTCCCTCTGTTCCTACTTTTGAAATCATTATTGTTGATCTTTTTCCTTTCAGTCACTATTAAAAAAAAAATCAGACTTACTTTCTGCTTGGGTTGTCTACCTTTCACACTTGAGGTCAACTTTTCTCAACACAGATGCCCAGATCTGATTCTCCCAGGGCTCACAGTCAAGTCATCTGGGGGCCCTGCCTGGCCTGCTCTATGTCCAGCACTGAATGCCTACCTTTCTTTTTTTCTCCTTTTTTTTTTTTTTTTTTTTTTCTTGACTAGAGGGCACTTGTGCTTGCCAGAGAGTGGCAGAGTTGGAGGGAGAGAGGAAAGCATTCTCTTTTGGACATAGTAACACCACAATCCCTTCCCATCTGTTTCTCCCTCCTTTCCGGATTTCAGTCACGCACGCGCTGCTGCCCAGCGTGTTTCTCAAGCTGCCATGTCCAGGACCTGCACTGCACAGTCAGCCAGTCCTGGAAGCTGGCCCTAAATGTATGGCTTTCTCTGAGCTGAGGGTCACCTGACTCCAAGGTGGTCCTAGGATCACCTCCTAAAATTTTCTCTCCTCTGTTCCAGTTCCAACATCCCACCATTAAGTTTATTGCCTATTTGTCACCAGTCCTCCACCCGACCCCTTTCTGTTTCTTCTTTTTTTAATGTTTGCCTATTCCTTCCGTGAGCAAGAAAGACAGAGACAGAGAGGCAGCACCCAGGGTCTCCATGCCTCAATCTACCCCAGCTGCAGCCAGCTCCAGATCATGGGCACGTGTGTGGCCAGCGTACTCAGAGAGATCTCCCCTGAGTACCTGGGACCTGTGAGCCTGGAACCTTCCTACGCTCAGCCTGGTAGAGCATCACGTTGTACCGCAGCTCCCCCTGCTGTTTCTCCCTCGCGGCCTCTAAAAGCCCTGCGCTCCATTCCTCCATCCCTTGGACTGAAGTCCCAAGGAGTCTGAAAGGCAGACTCTGCCTTCCAGATAGACGCAGATCTTGTGTCCACATCCTAGCAATCCCACAGCCCGTGCAATCGCCTAGTTCCACCCCTCCATTCCACACAAAATTGATAAACTTAAAATATCGTAATTTCAGCAGGTAAAAGTAGGTCAGCTAACAAATAGCCTGCAAGTGTGCTGGCCATTTAGGAAAACATCAGATCCCATAACTTCAACATAAACTAAATTGAAATGGATGTGATTCTAAATTTCGAAAATCAAATCATAATATATTAGAAGAAAAAAGTGAGATATTTTTGCAATCTAGGGGAGAAAGCAGACTTTTTAAGCAAGACAAGGCTGGGTATTATAAAGCAAAATATGTTGAAAATGTTAACTATGGTATTATCCTTGATTTGATTATTGTATACTGCATGTATGTTTTGAAAATCTACGCTAGGGACCAGCAGATGGCGTGATGATTATGTTGCTAGATTCCCACATGGCCAACCATGGTTCGAGTCCTGGACCTGGAGACTCGAAACTCAAGCTGGGCACATATGTGTGCGTACCCAAATTCCTGAGAGGGGAATGGAGGAGAAAAGATTGTTGCGTGGCCATCCCCCCTGGGGGTGATTTCTCACTTTCTGTCTCTCTCGCTCTGTTTGGTGAGTACATGTACCCCATAGCAAAAATCTCTCTAAAAGAAAGAAAAGGAAAAATCCATATTATACCCCACAAAGATGAATAATTAAATGTAAAATAGAAATTATAAAATAAAATAGGAAAGAAAAAAGAGTTAGAACTAGTTAAAGATAACAAAAGTAAAATATTAACTGCCCCAAGATTAATTATGTTCATAATACCAAAGATAATAGAACATAAAGTAAAAAACAGGCTAGGGGAACCAACAGGTAGCGTGGTGGTTAAGGGTGCTGGACTCCCATGTGGCTGACCATGGTTCAAGTCCCGGACCTGGTGGCTTGATTTCTCTCTCTCTCTCTCTCTCTCTTTCTCTCTCTCTCAACACCCCTCTCTGGTGTCAAATTAAGATAAATAAATAAATGTATAAATAAAGTTAAATAAAATAATTCTTTAAAAAAATAAAAAAACAGGCTAGGAGAAAATATTTGCAGCATATTTATCAAGGTTTGACATCCAGGACATCAGAAGTGACCCTACAGAACCACAGTAACAACGGGAAGGGGGCCAGGTGGGGGCACAGAGGTAACATTAGGTTCCCACGTCGGAATGGTCTTGCGTGCATGTCCTAGGAACTCCCTGAGCATGCCAGGAGCATGAGGGCCCGTGAACTGCACTGGCTGAGCACGAGGGTGGATCATGGCATGAAGACCCTGTTGGGAGTGCCTGTGTCTCTCTCAATGGGAGAAATAAGTTAAAACTTTTTTTTAGAAAAAAGGAACAGGAAGCCAGCATGCTTAAGGCGCTGGACTCCCACATAACCAACTATAGATCCAGTCCCAGACCCAGCAGCTTGAAAATCACTACAGGCACCTGTGCATGTATGCCCCAAATCCCAAGAGGAGAACGGAGAAAAAGGGATTAGACAAGGTCATCCACGTAGGGGGTGCCTTCTCACTCTCCATCTCTCTGACTCTCTCTGGCTCTCTGGAAAGTGCGCAAGCTCTGTGACAAAAACCTTTAAAAATTTTTTTTAAGTAAAATAATTTTAAAGGGGAGGGAGCAGGGATGGAGGGAAAGAAGAAGAGAGGAAGTCAAGAAGGAGAGAGGGAGGGAGAAGAAATGTGGGCAAAGAATCGGAGCTGGCAATTTATAAAAGACCAGTTAATATCAATAGATCATAAGTCTTCTTTTAAACCAACTATCCCAGAACGATCTGCTATTTTGTACATTTGTTTTTAAAATCAGTATTTCTGGAGGCTGGGTTTAATCCTTCACATTATTTTCAATCAGTACATAGCTTCACTGTGTTTAGACCATGAAACTCTTCGGCAGGAGGGAAAATTTTAAATATACCCCTAAACACAGAGCCCTTCTGAACAAAGACCAGTTATACAGGACTACAATGTATGGTGATGAAAACAAATATTCCAAATAATATTATTCTAAATAATTCTGTATAATTGCATTATCTTAACAGCTCCATTATTCTAAATTTTTTATTTAACCTTATTTATTCACTCATTCATTTATTTATTTATTTTTAATTTGACCAGAGAGGGACAGAGGAAGAGAGAATGAGAAAGCAAACTACCAGGTTCGAGACTCAAACCCCAATTGGTCATGTGGGAATCCAGCACCTTTAACCACCACACCACCTGCTGGCCCCCATTATTCTAAATTTTAAAGGAGATTAATTATGTGAAATATTACACAGAGGAATATGCACAGAGGAAAAGGATTGGAAGGAAAGGCCTGAATAGGATTAGTTTACAGCTCTAGTGTAGAAAGGTCTTACAGCCTTGTATGTTTTGTCCTAATATATGCCACACCTGACACCACTCAGGGCCAGCAGAGGTCTTCTCTGTCCAGGGGGACCTCTGCCCTCGGGACATGTTTCACCTGGTGCTTTTATATTTTCTACAGCTATTACCTTAAAATAACAAGCCGGGCCAGACAGTAGTGCAGCAAAAAACCAAGATACTCTTAGAGGCATAGTCACATGGGAGGGTTCTATGTTCATGGCCAGAAACCTCCCTGAGTACATGCGTGTGCATACGCCCCTGATCTGAGGCTGGCTGAAGCTGGGGGTGAATTGCTGTATCAGGATCCCATTGGGGTGCTCTTTTCCCCTCTGTCTCTCTCACTCATGAAAGAAATAAGTAAACTTTAAAAAATAACAAGCCATGGGGCCAGCAGGTGGCGTAGTGGTTAAGGTGTTAGATTCCCACATGGCCGACCACAGTTCAAGTCCAGAACCTGGTAGCTTAAAAACCATGCCAGGTGTGTGTGTGTGTGCACGTGCCTAAAATCCTGAGAGAATGGAAGAGATGGGATTGTGACATGGTCATCCCTCCTAGGGGGGTGATTTCTCACTTTCCTGCTTTCTGTCTCTGGCAAGCGTACACACTTTATGTCCAAAAGGGGGAGCACCTAAAAAGAAAAAGTAACAAGCCATTCTTAGCTATAGACATACTATGGGTAATTTCTGTTTTGCTTCAAAGAATGGCTTCAATTTTATGATGAAAAGAATTCTTTAAAAATCGAAAAGGGGACACCTGGAAAAAACTGCACAGATCCGGGATCCCCCGTGGTAGATGCATCATCCCCTGACAGCCCCAAGGGTGTCCCGGCTAGAGTGTGAGCGTCCCCACCTACCTAATCATGTGTCTGAAGTGGGTGGGGACCCGTGGGCCTCCCCCTAACCCTTCCCAGTGCCAAGGCACTCAGGGGGAGCTGCGTGTGGGCGTGGGCGTGGGCGCAGCCCCTGCAGGTCACCTCCTGTTCTGAGTCCTCACTCCTCTGCCTCCTGACTTTGAAGTCAAGGTTTCACTCTCTTGACGGATACTCATCGCTCTGGGCGACCCTTGCTACTAAAATAACTTTCCATGAAATACTCTGAAAGGAGCTTCTTGCCTGTAAATGCCATTTATAAGAAATACCCGTGTTTGTGTGCGGTTACACCTCGTGTTACTGACTCCACCGGCTTTTTGAGGTGAAAATTGCTCGTTTTTGTCATTTCCAAAACCTGACATTCTTTCATTATAATGTGGCAACTTCTCAGTTCTTTAAACTATGTTTTTCTTTAAGTTCTCATGAATTGACGGTTCCTGTTTTTCTGAACTGTTTGTCGAACCCATGTTTTTGTTAGACTCGCTGTCACCCTGCTCAATGGCTGGGAAAGAGCAAGGCCTTGCATAAGATGGGACTCTGTGGCCACGCTCTCCATGAATTCTAACTCGGAGTGAACGTCAGAGGAAGGGAAAGGAGGAGGAGAATGACGCCGCAGGTGAAAGTGCGGCCTGTCGGGCGAAGCTCTGGGAGGGGGTTAGACTGCGCTTTGCTGTTCACACGGGGACCAGGGCTCAGTCACCAGCCCTGGGGTGAGAGCCCCAAATGGCCCCTCTACAGGGGCATGCTCTGCAGCCCCTCAGGCACGGAGCACATATATACAAATGAAACGGCGCTTTCCCTTTTTTTCTTTTCTTTTTTTTTTTTTTGTCTTAGCAAATGTGGAGACTGACTCCAACTCCAAACCTCTGATTTGCTACAGCTCAGGGAAAATTTAAAACCAAGTGAAGGGATCAGCAGGTAGCGTGGTGGCGAAGGTGCTGGACTCTCACATGGCCAACTACAGTTCAAGTCCTAGACCCAGTGGCTTGAAAATCATGATGGGTGAGTGTGTGTGTGTGCCCAAAATCCTGAGAGGAGAATGGAGAAGGGACTGCGGCATGGCCATCCCCTGGGGGGTGATTTTTCACTTTCCCTCTCACTGTCTGTCTCTATCCGGGGAGCGCATGCGCCCGATGGCAAAAACAAAACAAAAACTATCAAGAACGATGGAGCGTGAGCAAAAATATTTTGATATGTGAAGTAAATGTTTGTGGGAAAATGTAAAAAGATAAACATAAATAAAATAAAAAGAATATAAAATACATAAATAAGAAAATTAAAAAGAAAAAGGAAAAAGAAAAAAATCATAAAAGTCCAAGGGGGGAAAAAAAAAAAGCTTTATTCACTTAAATAAAGAACAACTTTCTGCTTGTAGCTTGATTTGTCAGCAGCGGCAGTGTCTTGAGCAGCTGATCCATGCTAAGCTGGACCTGGGACTCTAAACCTCTCCTGAGCAGTCTTCAACATCCCAGGCTAGTGGTCGCTCAGACTGAATAACCCACCATTCACGAAGCGGCTTCCACGACAGGCATGCGTTGTCTCACAGTTCGGAAGGCAGGAGGTCTAAGATCGAAGTGTCAGCAGGACCATGTGCCCTCCAAAGGGACAGCTCTGTTCCAGTCTCTGTCCTAGCGTCTGGCAGTTCCTTGGCTTGCGGCTGTGTGATTCCAATCTTCACATACTGAATTCTCACACGTGTTATTGGCCTCTAAATGTCACCTTTTTGTGAGGACACTGACCGTTTTGGATCAGGGGGCCCACCCTCCTCCAGTGTGACCTCACCTTCACTAATTGCATCGGCAACGATGCTATTTCCAAATGAGGTCATGTTCCTGAGTTGCTGGGGGTGGCAGTGCAACAAGTGAGTGTTCGGAGACACGAGTCAACTCAGAACAGAGGCCGTGACGATGATTCACGCACGTCTGGACTCCCACTCACACTCTCTCTCTCCTCCCCTTGTCCTCTTCCCCCAGACTCATTCTCCTGAAAACAAGTTGGCCCTCCTCACAAGCACAGGGCATTTTTCCATCAGTGTCAGTGTCTATACTAACAAGACAAAGTTCTTCAGAGCAGAGAGTTCCATGTAGCTTGAAACCCTGCTGCCGGGGCCAGGCACTGGTATGGTGATGCACACCTGGATCCACAAGGCACACAAACCCAGGACCTCGCTGGGCCTGCCAGGTGTGTGCACACCTGTACCTGTAGTCCAGGCTGACTGGAACTGGAGGTGGGCCTGGAGTGTAGACTGTTGTGGATGCCCCTCTCTGCTGTGCTGGAGAATGAATGTTCCTCAAGAAATGCCTCTCAGGAGGCATCCCTGCCAGCCTGGCCTCTGCAGGGCACAAGGCTGGCCAGGCCAGAGCGCAGGCGGCCCTGCCTCAGCTAAGAGGTCGAGCTACCCTGGGCCTCTGTGCTGCTTTCTGGCTCTACCCCCATGAGTGCACTCAGGGTAAAACCCAGGATGTCCCATGGGCCCTGGGGGTTGGTTCTGTGGGGACAGCTGTCCTCTTGTGGGGACTGCATGCTCCTGAGAAGCCAGCTGGGGCAGGTAAGGCTGCAGGTAGCTAAGAACTGCTTATTAGCTGGGTGATTTTGCGGTCTGCTTCCTGAGAAATGTGTGTGTGGTGGGTGGTAATCATTTCGGGCTACTCAGAACATTAACAAGAGCGAAGCATTTCATAGAGCGGCACCTGGTCCAGAGGAACAGTTTACACTAAGTCAGCCGCGGCCACTGTGGTGCCTGTTCCTGCAGAGACAGCCCCTGAGTTTGCTGAGGAAGGGGGGTTTAAAAAATTCTGAGCTCGGGACCAGCAGTTAGCATAAAGGCTATGTCGCTGGACTCCCATGTAACCAACCGCGGTTCAAGTCCCAGATCCAGTGGCTTAAACTCACGCCGGGCGCGTGGGCATGCGTGCCCAAGATCCTGAGAGGAGAATGGAGGAGAAGTGATTGTGGTGTGGCCATCCCCCCTGGGGGGTGGGTGATTTCTTGCTTTCTATCTCTCTGTCTCTGTCTGTCTGGCGAGCGCACATGCCCTATAGCAAAAATCTCTCAAAAAAGAACAATTCTGAGCTCCATTCTTTTGAAGGGACAGCCTCCATTCATTCCCTCATCCATCTGTCTTGTAAATGCAATTTGGTGTCAAGGTGTCGCTGGGCATTTAGGACCCCCATGAAGCACATGGCATCTAAGTCACTCGCATTTCTGGCTTAGCTGATTATTAGATTGTCACCCTGGGGAGTGGAGTCCCCTGGGAAGGTGCCTCAGAACCACCATTCTCTGATGATGGCAGCTCACCACTCTGGCCCTCTGGGGCTTAGCTGGGGATGGGAGACCACTCGTTGTGTATTCCCTGCATGCAAGGACTGCCCACCCCCTGGGCCTCCTCCTCTGGGATGCACTGGACAGGACAGAAGCAGCTCCATCCGCTCACTTGAGCCAGGTCATCCAGCAGCCCAAAATACAGAGAACACAAAGGTGGTTTAACATTAAATAGTTTTTTGGGTTTTTTTTGGGGGGGGGAATACAAAGAAAAAAAAAAAAGGCCTATTCCTCTTTGTTTAAATTTGTATAAAGGAACTTTGGAAGGATACATAGGAATCCAAGCGAAGGCTCTGGACAGCCCTGGGAGACAGCTGAGGAAGTGTGCTCTCACTGGACACATTTTTACGTAGTTTGATTCAACTGATGCAAAAAGTCCATTAAAGTTGGAAATGCTATTCCTTTTATTGCCACATTTGCAGGTCAAAAGAGATATCCATTGGACTCATCTTCAGAGATGCTGGGGAAGCGTTGGCCAAAGGCTGGCATACCTACCACGAGAGCCCCTCTCTAAGGTGAGTTCCAGCTCACGTGGGCTGTGGCAAGAGGGTGTTCCCCAGGACCCACGGCAGAGCTCCAGTGAGAGCTGCTCACACTGGGGTTACGAGACAACTGACGTCCCTTGGGGATAACTTATCAGAATGACCCTGAGAGACTTAATGCTGATGTCTTGCAAGTGACAGTCCTACAAAGGTGGATGCATGTGGCCCGTGGAAGATTCACGGACCAGGCTGGGAATCCCAGCTCCAGCTCACAGTGCACACTCTCCGACTCTCAGGAGCCTCCGTTTCCTCCTATGTCACCCGGGTTAACAGGGCTCACCCTTCGTGGGATGGATATGGGGGGTTAAACAGGTGAACAGACGGAAGGTGCTCTGTCCTATTAGCATCTCTGCCCACTCCTGCTTCCAGGAGGCCCTTTCAACATGAAGTTTCAGCGGCCAGGGTGGTCTCTCCTAAGTCCTACAGACATGTAAATAAAAACTTTGAACACGAAAACCACAGGGTGGCACTTTTTCAGAAGGGAGCTGAGTAATTACAATAATCTTTTGCATCAATTTGTTCGAATAACTCTGGGACTCTATTGAAAAAATGAAGGAACTGCATGCCAGATGGTGCTGTGGTGGTAAAACATGGTGTTCTGCACAGGAATCTCATGCACGAAGGTTCCCAGTTCAAGTCTGGAGACACCCTGAACACATCAGGCGTGGGTTCCCCGTGATTCAGAGCTGGCTGAAGACTGGAAGTGGTTGTGGCATTGGGATCCTGTTGGGGCTATTCATTCTCTCTCTCTCTCTCTCCCTCCCCCCCCTCTCATGTGGGAAAATAAACGAATAATTCCTATTTCAATACGACATCCATCACCTGCCACTGGCTTTTCATATTACAGGGGAGGGCAGACATCAGAGTCGGAAGAGTTGATCATTTTGGCAATAGGGGGCAAGCGGAGGTGAGGCTGTGCTCAGAGGGCCCGTGTCACTTTAAAGGTCATCCACGCAAGGCCTGGAGGACCGCCCCTTGTCCTCCTTGAGGACTGGTGGCATTCTGTCTGAGGGCTGCACGAGGGACTCAGCTGTGACCACAGGGCAGGAGCACGCTTTGGCGAGGGGAGACGGTCACTGGGCGAGTCATCTGGCGTGCAGTCACCGCTTACGCTGCTGGGTGGCAGTCTGCCCTCATCCTGTGTCTCACCTCTCTCCTCCACAAGCGTGACTCTGAGCAGGCGCTTCTGGGGACTTCAAAGAGACCGCCACAGAGAGATGAGACAAGCCACCCAACCACCAGGCCGGGCTTGGCAGCGCCAGCTTGAAAGGTAGATCTGAACTGAATCGAACGCATCCAACCCACAGCATTGAGGACATGACCATAGCACTAAAACAGCCATCGCCAACAGCCCCGTGTTCCGTGTTCTGGATGTTGAGGGTAACTTACTGCTAGTATCTCTGCCCCAGAGCTAGCTAGCCTCCCCCAAAGCCCCCTGTGTGTAAGGGTGAAAGGAGACTCTCTCAGAAAAGGAGACAGGTTGGTCCTGTCCCTCAGGAGAAGGCTGGCAGAGCAACCCCATCTGCTCCATCTGACTGGGGCCACTACCACATGTTCAATTGTATGCTAGGTCTCGTCGTCCCCTTCACTCCCATCGGTGCCACTGGGGCAGGAAGGGGAGTTACTTTTGTATTCAGTGAGGCGCCCAAAAGCGTTGCAGTACTGGAAACCTCGAAGACAGTCTGCAATGGCGTGCCACAGATCTCTGCTCTTGGGCTCCTCTGATCCAGATGGCTTCTGGTGAAGATGTAAAGGGGGCATCTCTCAGCTTGCAGGTGGCATGAGCCTGCACATTTCATGTTAGAGACTACGTGGGTCAAATCTAAAAAACAAATCAAAGGATAATGCAGAGTTCTACTTGGGTTAAAAAAATCAAAAGCAAATGAAAAGGTTGCCACCTCAGATGCAGAATGAGGGAGACAGGACTTTGTTGCATGTCCCCGCAAAGAGGCAGGGATGCCAGCTGGCTGTGAGTATGGGTCCTGCAGCTGGGTGTGGTTGCCAAAAAACTCGGCCTGGTATCCAGGACAAGAGAGGTCACTGTGCTCATGAGAAGAGGGACGTTGGAAAGCTGCCGAGTCCATGCCAAGAAGCGCAGCACAGGGCCAAGGGGGGGCCGAACGCCTTCTTGCATGCTGGATCTTTCAAGAAACCAAGAAACCACAAGGCAAGGGAAGAGCCTGAACACGAGCAGCGATGTCTGTGCAACTGGAAGGGCCCTGGTGTGGAAGAAGCCGGCACACGGTCTAACTCAGTGATTTCGGAAACAGAGGAGCTCAGTGAAGGTTGAGGGGTGTGCTGAGTTCCGACTCTCCTTACCACCATGGCTGAGAGAGTGACTTCCAGGGGCAAAGCCAGGTCTATAATATGAAGCCATCGGGAGAAAAGGAGAAGGGATTGCGGTGTGACCACGCCCCACTGGGGGATGATTTCTTTCTCTCTCTCTGGTGAATGCACATACCCTCTGGTTTCTCTCTGTTTTTGTTTGTTTGTTTGTTTGTTTGTTTGTTTTTAAAGAACCAAAAACTCCTGAAGACAAACTCGGGGGATTTGTAAGACACTGACCAGAACCAAGCCTGAGGCCTCTTCGCGACAGTCTAGTCAGACCCTGGAATGACTTCCCAGAGAGAAGAGCGGGATGTCTGTGCCCACACTGAGAGGTTCATGCACAAACACCCCAGCTGGACGGCCTGGCTGTGGGCACCTCTCACTTAGGGCCTTCAGCCCAGAGGAACCCTTGGCACAAACGACAGAGCTGCTCCAGGTGCCAGAGGCCCCCCTGGACAGGCCCTCCACTGGGCACTTGATCTTGTCTGAGCCTTTGTCTCCCAGACGTGGGACACTGAAACTTCTCCTAGTGGCCACTCATGGCAGAGGCCAGAGACCCTCACCTGGCTGCCTGACCGTGACTGTGCACCTTGGAGGGGCCATTTATGCCTCTGAGGAGCCACACCTGTACCCTAAAATATCATGGTCTTTCAGGGTCACCCAGAATGGGAATCCCTGCCCTACTCTGTGCCGTGTAGCTTGGTAGCTGCCAGCCACAGTGACTTTAGACGTTTTAATGTAAATGAACTGAAAGGAAATAAAACATTCGACTCAGTTCTGGATGTGCTTCAAGTCCACTGCACTGGGAAGCATACACTGGAGTGTTTTTCAAGCCTCTGGGGTTGGGATTGGAACAGTAGTCAGCCATGTGGAATCCAGCTTCCTTAATCACCAGGCAACAGAGCCGACTTGGTGCTACTTTTTTTTTTTTTAGTCAGTTATAGGGCATTTCTGCTATTTGTGGGTGTGCATGCACATGTACCTGACATGATTTTCAAGCCACTGGGTCTGGGACTGAACTGCCAAGTCGGCCATGCAGGATTCAGCTGCCTTCACCTCCTGCCACCTGCTGCATCCCAATGCTACATTTTTAATACCTTATCATTGCAGATTAAAATGTATACATGCTAAACATATCAATTGAGTCCAGCACATTATCATAGAAGGAACAAGATAAAAATGGGGACAGGACAGACAATCCTGAAAATCCTCATAATTTCCAAAGCTCCAGGGAGTGCTGAGGAGGTTGAGGCCTACCACCAGCGCACGACAGCCCGTCTGCCACCTTGGAGTTTAGTGCAGGCTCACACCTCCCTGCATGCCACTGGGGATCACTCGTGACTCAGAAGCTTCCCCGCCAGGGTCCCGCTCTTTCTGGGATTGCTTTCTGCCCTCTAGGGCCCGCTTCTCTACTGTGCAGTGTGTGTTGTACGTGGGCTCTGTGATACTTTCAGGGAGCTCCAAAATACTTTATTTATTTTAACATCAAAATCATGGGACCAGCAGTTAGCATAATGGCTATGTCGCTGGACTCCCACGTAGTCCACCGTGGTTTGCGTCCCAGACCCGGTGGCTTGAAACTCACGCTGGGCATGTGTGCGTGCGTGTCCAAGATCCTGAGAGGAGAATGGAGGAGAAGGGATTGTGGCAGGGCCATCCCCCCTGGGGGACTGATTTCACACTTTTTGTCTCTCTGTCTCTCTCTGTCTGGCGAGTGCACATGCCCTATAGCAAAATCCTCTAAAGAGAAATCATGAATATGGTGAAAATGAATATATCAGAATGAATCCATCCTGGATGACATTTATTTTTATACCAAGACAATCATAACACATTTTCTCATGAGGACGTGGCCTAGGAAGATCACGAAGACCGAAGCACCTGGGGCCCAAGGAAGTCACCCCAAGGCCAGGAGCCCTCGCCCCCTATGCCAGAGCCCTGAAAGGCAGCTCCACACAGAGGGGACCCTGACACTACAGCAGATACTCCTAGTTGACCTATACATCAAATTTCAGCTGTGATTTCTCCCAGAGCCCACTGCATCATGTAGGAAAACTCACTCCAAATACAGTCAAGACTCCAGGCAAAATGCTCAGTCACACTAAACCTGTTCCCACCTGCCTACTTTGTCATCTTTAGCACTGGCTTACTTCCTTCATATTATCTCATGGCTTCAGCAAGGCTGCTGAAGTTCCGGTCATCACTTCTGCATCCCAATCAGGGAGGAAAGAAAGAAGTAAGGCAGAGAAGTTAAGCCTCCTAGATGTCAGGCCCTTTTAAAAAGCTTTCTTAAAATCCCAAGCTAAGACTTTCTACATTTTTTTGTCGGCCATCCTATCTGTAAAGGAGGCTAGGAAACACAGTCTGTGACCGGGTGCATTGTTGTCCTGACAACATTGGTGTTGTTATTGACAACACAGGAAGCAGAGAGAATGGATTTAGGACCAGCAGCTAGAAGTTTCTACAACAGAGTGCTAAAGACCAACAGATTTATCTATGTTATGGCATTCTTGATCTTGTGCATCGACCTGGGAACAAACCACTCAGCTCCTCCGTGACAAGAGGCCCCTTTTGAAATAAACCACACGGCTTTCAGAAATATCAGGAAGTGTATCAGAA
>NW_006160024.1:1311177-1320119 GCF_000334495.1 Tupaia belangeri chinensis
TTAAAGGGCTTTGGATAATGGAGGAGGCCATTCAAAGGGACAGAAATAACTCATTTGATTTTTGTGTTATAATCAAATAGGATTTCTTTCACTCCTGCAATTAGCAAGTATATTTTTTACTTATCCAACATAATAACAGGAACAGTCCGAACAGTGCTCTTCTCGCCAAGTGCCCGCTTGATGCCGGGCCCTACTCCAGCTCCTTCACACCTGTGACCTCCCTTGGTCCTCGCACAACAACACTTCATCCAGACGAGGCACTTGGGATGAGGGGGTTGAGGAAGCTGCTCTGCACCATGGTCACACTGCTCGAAAGTACAGGAGCCTGGCCCTGAACCAACCGTCTGGCTCTTAGACCCCGGGATGTGGGGGCGAATTGGCAGACGAGTTCTCTCCTATTTTTGTCTTTCCGGTGAAACAAATACAAGCCCAATCATGTCAGGCCATCACACGTGCCCCCAGGAGGCCAGCACAGGGAGGGGTGGCCCTCACCTTCGTCAGCACCTCCTGCCTAGGGAGGAAGCTTTATAGAATCAGGTCCAAGTGGGGCATCCTTCCCCACAGAGGAAGACACACCAGGAATCTCGGCTATGTCTGGGTGCGTGACTCACTCCGTCCTCTCAGACAGCTCTTCCTGAGTCAGGACCAGGCCTTTCCAGTCCTGGGACTGCAGAAGGAAACTGCCCAGACCTGGCTTCAAAGGCAGGCTACCTTCCAGCAAAGAGCAAAATGGCTCTTAGAATTCCTAAGGGAAGTTTGGCTCCAAGGCCATGGAGTCTGTTCACATCAGAGCCTGATCAAGGCCAGGGAAGCTGAATTGGTGACATCCCTGCTATGATCAGGGACAAAGCAACTCCTGAGGAATTGATGGGTTTGGGGAAGGGTATTTGCTCTTACCCTGCCTTGGACCTGAGTCAGCCCCCTTTGCATTTCTTGCTCTGCACCATCTCAGGGACTTGTTTCCCTCCTCTAGCTCCCTAGAAAGGAGAGAGGGTGAGGACCAGCAGATGGCATAATGGTTATGTCGCTGGACTCCATGTAGTTGACCACAGTTCATGTCCCAGACCCAGTGGCTTAAAATTTATGCAGGGCAGTGCATGCCCAAGATCCAGAGAGGAGATTGGAGGAGAAGGGATTGCAGTGTAGCCATTCCCCCCTGGGGGGATGATTTCTCACATTCTGTCTCTCTGTCTCTTTCTGTCTTCCTGGAAAGTGCACAAGAAAAATCCTCCAAAAAAAAAAAAAAAAAAAAAACAATAGGAGATAGTGTGACCAGTGAAAGATACAGGCAGAGAAAGGATTAGCTAGGGATTCTAGAGAAACTCTTTTTTTTTTTTTTTTTTTGGAGAGGTTTTTGCTATAGGGCTCATGCGCTCGCCAGACAGATAGAGAGAGACAGAGAGACAGAAAGCAGGAAATCACCCCCCAGGGGGGATGGCCACGCCGCAATCCCTTCTCCTCCATTCTCCTCTTGGGATCTTGGGCACGCACGCACACGCACCTGGCGTGAGTTTAAGCCACCGGGTCCAGGACTCGAACCGCGGTCAACTATGTGGGAGTCCAGTGACAGCCATTACGCTAACTGCTGGTCCCTAGAGAAACTCTTTGAAGGAGCCTGACATCTAAGAAGCTTAACCTTTTGGCCCCCTCTCCTTCCCTATGTCACTTCCAGAAGTGATGGCTGGAGCTCCAGCAGCTTTCTCAAAACCATAAGGCAACTTGGAGAAAGGAATCCAATGTTAAGAATAGCAGAGCAGGGAGATGGATGAATTGAATGCTTGCTGACCCTTTTCCTGGACAACCCACTTCCTGTCTGGGAACAAGACAGGAAGTGGAACAGAATCCTTTTTCTGTGTGAGAAAGCAAGCCTGAGTTTTTTTAGAGCCAACGATATTTTATAAAGTTTTCCTTTATATCTAGCTTAAATTGAGAAAAACCCACGCATCCCTATCACATTGTGTAAATAAATTATTTGCCCAGTGGGAACAGCTAACTAAAATGATACATTTTCTGCCATCATTTAAAATTCTGATATTTTTAGTATACTACATTTTTAAAAGGGACAGGTAGAGGGAATGGCTAAAAGCCCCTGCGACAGAAGCCCTCACTTGCAGGGTTATCAATCCTGTAAGCAAAAGATAAGCAGGAAAACCACAAGGGATAAGATCTGCTGTCGCCCTTAGCTTTTCTGATTACACAAAATGCAACATCTACTTTTTTAAAACACAAGGAATCCTCTGAGGCCTGCCGAGCATCCCACCCACAGCACCTTCTTGCGGGCCCAATCCCTTCTGGTCTGGGGTTGGCTTGCCCGTGCCTCAGCTCTGTGATCTAACCAGAATCCTCCACAACCCGGAGGGAACCCATTCCCACCCGACAGAGCCAAGCCCAGCACACCACTGCCCAGCGCCCAGCACATGGGCCAAGAGGGGACCCAGGGGCTATGACACAAGTGGCAGTTGCAGGGGAAAAACCCACACATTAAAATCACCTATGACTGCCCAATACAGGGCAGACCATCCTTAGCCTTCAAAGCCTCAACCCCAGAGCGGAGACATACAAAGCCTCGGATGTCTCGTCTCGACAGGCCAATACCAGCGACGCCAGTACCACCAGAAGGACACCAAAAGTGGCTCTTCTCCTGGACGGTGGCAGAACAGGCATGAGGATTTGGCTTCCAAGACACAGCACGGTCTTGAATTCTCTCTGGAACTGGCAAAGAAAGGCTATGCTCACTGGTTTTCGTTTTAAACGCATCTTATTTAATACTTTTCAGTATGAGTCATCTCCATTGACTGTGCTGATTCTCAAATAGCCGGAATCTAGATAACTAGAAGGCAGCTATCGCTGGCTTGAGATGGGAAGCGTGAGGATGGAATCCAGCTGCTTCCGGCCTTGGGGCAGGTCTGTGGCCAGCAGTTCTGGATTTGCTGACCTGCGGCCTCCGCCTGGTTGGATCACACACAGACCTCCTGGTCTCCTCTTTCCTGGTTCGTCTGCCGAGTGAGCACAGGGACCCGTCACTGATGCTCTTTTTGAAGTAGCTGCTGTGCCCAGTACCTGCTGGGGAGTCTGGGGACTCTGAGTGAGCCAAGCAGCGAGCCAACCTTCTGTTCCCATCAGGCTGGCTGTGAGTCCAAGAGGCTAGAGGCCAAGTCACTGCCCAACGGCTGGGGCTGAGCACTGTGGGAGCCATCCTCAGAGTGAACTGTTGACCACCATGAGCATGGTGAGACGACTTCTAGAACCCCCTGGCTTTCCTACAGTGAACCAAGGAGCAATCTCCATTTACCGAACAAATAGCTTTCCTGTGAATGCAGAGCATGCTGTGTAATGGATAACACAGGTGGGCTCTGACTTCGGAGGCATGAGAATCAATCCTTCATGGATGTCAAAAGAGCAGAGGGACCCAAGGTGTCTGCTTATATAGGTTGGACATGACTTAATCCCCAAATCCAAAATCCAAAATGCTCTAAGATGCAAAACTTTTGGAGTGCCAACCTGATGCCACCGATGAAAAATTCCACATATGACCTCATGTGACAGGTCACAATCAAAACCCTACAATACAAAAATATTGTATAACATTACCTTCAGGTTATATATGTAAAGGTATAAGGTAGATGCAAAACGTAAATGAATTTCATGTTTAAACCTGGGCCTCATCCCCAAGACATCTCATTATGTATATGCGAATATTCCAAAATGCAGAGAAATCGGAAATATTTCTGGTCCCAGGAATTTTGAACTAGATATACTTGGCCTGTATATTTACATACAGGAATATGTACTTAACAGTTACTGACTTCCCTGTAACGTGTGTACTAGTTATAAACTCTTCACAAGAACTCACGAGGCTGGTGCTATTAATACCCTCATTTCTCAATGAGGAAGGTGGGACACCAAGAAGTTAGGTAACTTCCAGCACCAGGGTGAACTCACCACACGGCAGCCAGGGGTGCAGACTCAGGAGGTCCTGCAGACACCTCTGAGTGGGAGGCCTTGCAAGCCCAGGGTCAGGCGTTAAGGAGGAGAGAGAAGCAGGCAGGGCCAGCAAGCCACAGACCGGTACCTACACCATGGGCACCATGACAACAGGATACCAGGCAACTGCCAAAAGTCACTGCACTGCCTGCATTCTCTTTGCAGTAGATGGTTATTTATTTTTTTAAATTGTGCATGCTGAGAGAGAGAGAGAGAGAGAGAGAGAGATAGATGGGCTCGATGCTGTAATCCTCTGGCCTCCAGTAGTTTTTGCCACAGGGCGGGTGCCACCACGCCCCTGCATTCTCTTTGCAGTAGATGGTTATTTATTTTTTTAAATTGTGCACGCTGAGAGATAGAGAGAGAGAGAGAGAGAGAGGGAGATGGGCTCGATGCTGTAATCCTCTGGCTTCCAGTAGTTTTTGCCACAGGGCAGGTGCCACCACGCCCGGTAGAGGGCTTTTTAAAATACACCCTCAGATTCTCTCGCAGAAGGTTCCTCTCCATACCTGTTGTCTGCCTTTATACCAAGCACCAACTCTTCTGATAGCTGAAAAAACATGGCAAAGCGGCACATCATGATAATAGATGATTTATTTTTAGCCAAAATAACAGAGTGCCTGTGGCCTTCTTTCTAGCCTTTTTAAAGAACTCGCTTTTGATGACAAAAGTGATAATACAAGTTCACTGCGGGTCTGCTTCCCATTGGTAAGAAGTGATTTGACGTCTAGCATTCACCCTACGTGAAAGGACACAGTCAACGTCTGGAATAAAAGTCAGTCACCTCTAAACCATGTTCCAACAGCACTCGTGGAAGGATTTAGTGACCCAGGCCCAGTGATAAGCACACATCTGGGACCCAGTGGGTCTTCCAAAATGGGGACAAGAGCATGCATTCGTGTGAATGGCCCACTGGACATGGTCTCAGGCAGGTTGTCTTGTACAGGCTCCTGTCTACAAAGGCAGCATTTCTCAAGCACCTACAAAGAGGCCTCATCACGAGGGACCAGCAGGCCCAGTCTCCCATCTTGAAGGGCCTGACACCTGTCCCAGAGTCTGTCTCGCCGAGAGTCCCATGCTGGCACTGTGGTTCTTAGCCTTGGCGCAACTGCTGCCTACATTCAAATCACAGAATCCTTCTCGAAAAAGTCACGGGGCAGATGCAGGAGCCATGAGCCCTGATGCTTTCAGAGGCCAGGTAAATGAGAGAACCCAGGACAGCTACTGCCGATGGAGTCCCTTCAATGCCCGGGGCAGACGCTCACTCACTGATCCCTCCGAGCAGCCCTCTGACGTGGGTGGTGTGGCAGTATGGAAGCCTGAGGTTTCGAAAACTCCCACAGCAGGATTAAGACCTCTGAGCCTTCCTGCCGAGTGCACTTTCTAAACTTTGCAGTGTCAGGGTGTGGTAGGGCCTGTGATCTGGAGAGCCTGGACCCCTCCCATAGTTACCTGGACACACACAAAAAACAACTCTGAGCAGGCCACACAGAACCCGCTGGGGGCATGGATCTAAGCAGGGCTGCATTGAGCTCTGGAACTGCTGGACTATTTCATTTTTAAAAAAATGTTCTCAGTAGGTCTCTCATCTTATCTATAAGAAGAGTAAGGTTTGGGGCCAGCAGGTGGTGCCGTGGCTAAGGACTGGAATCCCACAGGGCCAACCATGGTTCTAGTCCCAGACTAGACTCTCACGCCGGGCACATGTGTGTATGTGCCCAGTCTCAAGAGGAGAATGGAGGAAAAGAGACTGCAGCATGGCCATGTCCCCTGGGGGGGTGACTTCTCACTTTCTCTCCATCTAGCTTTGTCTCTCCAGCAAGCACACATAGATTTTCTTCCTTACAATCTTGCTTTCTGATTTGAATCAGACTACATTTTCCCATGCTACAGGGTGCGAGCAGAATGCCAATTTGGGGGGAGTTTTTGAAGTTTATTTATTTATTTATTCTATGAATGAGAGAGACAGAGGGAAAGTAAGAAATCACCCCTTTGGGAGGATGGCCACACAGAAATCCCTTCTCTCCCATTATCTTCCTGGGACTTGGTACATGCATGCACACATTCCTGACATTAATTTCAAGGAAAGAGAGATATAGCACTCCTCCAGGGTCTTGATGCCACACTCCATCCCAGCCTCAGCCAGCCCCAGGTCGTGGGGCACACATGTGCCCAGCATACTCAGGGAGGTCACCTGGAACCTGCCCCCATGGGTCAGCCTTGCGGAGCACTATATCTTACTGCTGGGCCACCATCCAGCCCCCAGAATGCCAGCTTTAAAGAGCACACTGAGACCCACTCTCACACCCACCCTCACTGAGAGTGATACCCTTTAGTGTCAGCTCTGGGCCACCTAGTCCCTAATGAACACCCGAGCTTTCATTCAACAAACTATGCTCAATGAGTTTCTTTAAAACAGAACCTAGAAGTCATCAGCAAGAGCCAAAGCAGACAATGAGGAAGCCAAACGTGTTATTCCCCACAGAGGCAGACCCCCGAGCAGAGGGGCCCCAGTCATAGCACGGAGGAGCTGGACCGAAGCCAGGCGCCTGTCACTTCCACAGGGAGTCATCCAAAGTGGATTTTAACAAAAGACCAAACAGCCAAACCCTCCTGGGAGGCTGCTCAGCCCCCATGCTGTGCTCAGGGGCAGGTTGAATGGCCTCTGAGCCACTCCAATTTTAGAAATCGGTGCTGACTCATTATCCACCCAGGAAGCCCACGCACTCAAATGACTGTACTGAAAAAGCTCCCCGTCATGCCCTGCTTACTGAGGTGCTGCTTTTTAAGCAAATTCAAAAATTGTTTATCTTAAGGTATTTATGACATTTTAACCGTTTCATTTACAGTAACTAGAATGACATTAAAAAAAAAATGTTTCCTGTATTTTACTTGACAGTAAAGCGAAGCTTCTTCAGAATAGTAACAGTTCGAGAAATACCTATCAAGATCAAGTCAGGCCTCAACCCCACGTTTACCCGTCCTCTACCCTGCCCACCCCACACTGCCCCCCAGCATATTTCTTTCCTTTCTGATTCTCCACAGTCTGTGACTTTTAGCATTAAGGAAAATGAAAGGACTTAAAATAAGCTCCTGGAATCATGCACTTGTGTTTAGAAAAGGAAGCCAAATCAGCCTCCCTATTGTATTTCTTGTACTGAAACTGGGCACTCAGTCCGGGCAGCTCAGACCACACGGCCAGAAATTGCACAGGGGCCGTCTTTCCTCAAACCTCCATGAAGCGGAAGCTAACCCAACCTCAGCACCCCCAGCTTAGCACAAATTCACCCACCTCCATCTCTGAACTTCACTTTGGCTTCTAGAGAGGAAAGAGGCTATTTCCCAGTCAAGCATCACTGTCTCTTCCAAGACAGCACCAAGTGCCAGAAGCATCTAGAGTCTCACAATCGACCACCAAGAGACCACGTCGCTAGAGGGGTGGGGACAGAGGGAGCCACTTTGCTAAAATTACAGATCTTCCGCTTCTGAACCAAACACATGATCCACTCCAGGATGCAACAGCCTTAAATACAGCTCAGACTCAGAGGCCAACTGCAGAAACGATTATAGAAATGACAGAAGCATACTCACCAGGGAGAAGCTGGTAGCCCCACCTTCCAGGACCTGTGCTGTGAAGTTCTGAAGGCAGACACTGGCTCAGGCGCAGCGTGCTGGGAACGTTGGTCTGAAACTTAAAAAGCAGCGGCTGTACAGTCAAATATTTCCCTCCATTCCCATTGATGTCCAAAAGATAAAAAAAAAAAAAAAAAAAAAGGGCGCACACCTCTGCCTTCATTCTCATTGGAACGAGATGACTCAGGCTGACTCATCGCCACCACTTCCTCTCCCGACATTCTCTTCATACTTGTAAGCTGGGCTGCTCTGGTTCCCAGGGTCTTTGCAGTCCTTCCTGGAAGAACAGCCTTCCTGACCCTGGCAAAGACACCCAGAAGCTGACCCCACAGGGAGCCCAAGGGACCACTTGCACAGGGAAAACTTGACTTAGAAAAACTGAGACCAACTGAAAAACAAAACGCATAAATCTTGTGTACATTTGAATTTCAAATACACTCTGAAATTTTGTAATATGTTGCACGGCTCGTGTATGAAACTTGCTCTTTTCAAGGCAGTTCAGGGGAGAGAGAAGAATGAGACATGGTCTTCTCCTTTAAGGCGTTTGAGTTTTCTCTGCCCTGCTAACGTCTGTTTCAGTGCATGCTTTCTTCTGCATATATTCCTCTGATCTAATAACTTACAGGCTCTGAAATCACCATCTCTTTAATGCTGTTCATTAAGTGCATTTGTGCTGTGTTTTTAGACTTAAGTGGTTACATTTTTTCTATTCATCTTCCAGACTTCAAGAATATGCTAGGTTGGAACAGTAAAGTCCCAGGGAATTTAATGGAGTAGCTTTATTAACTTCTTTTTCTTTTTCTTTTTCTTTTTTTTTTCCCCCATAGGGCATGTGCCCTTGCCAGAGAAAGACAGAGAGAGATAAAGTGAGAAATGAGAAATCACCCCCCCACCCCAGGGTAGGGGATGGCCATGCTGCAATGTCTTTTCCTGAGCTTTTGGCACGCACACACATGTGCCTGGCATGATTTTCACGCTGTAGGTCCAGGACTCGGACTGCAGTCAGTCATGTGGGATTCCAACATTTTAACTACATGTCACCTGCTTGTGTCGCTTTTCTGACTTAATAAAAATTGATGATGGAGGACAGCAGGGATGGGTTAAGGCACTGGACTTGCCCATGGCCAACCACAGTTTAAGCCCCAGGCCCATGACTTGAAAATCACGCAAGGGGGACTAGTAGTTGGCATAATGGCTATGTCGCTGAACTCCTATATAGTCGGCCGCGGTTCAAGTTCCAGACCCGGTGACTTAAACTCATACCAGGCACGTGTGCATGCCCAAGATCCCGAGAGGAGAATGAAGGAGAAGGGATTGTGGCGTGG
>NW_006160024.1:1320150-1325266 GCF_000334495.1 Tupaia belangeri chinensis
GCGGGTGTGGGGGGGGGGGGGGGGCGGGTGGTGATTTCTCGCTTTCTGTCTCTCTGTCTCTGTTCTTCTGGTGAGCATACGCACCCTATAGCAAAAATTCTCTGCCCCCCCCCAAAAAAAAAGTTAAAAAAGAAAATTACACAAGGCACATGTGCATGCATGCTCAAAATCCCAGGAGGAGAATGGAGGAGAAAGGATTGAGGCATGATCATTCTCCCTGGGGGGATGATTTCTCACTTTCCCTCTCTGTCCAACAAGCACACACACCCTACGGCAAAAACCTAAACAAAAACAAACTATTTATGAAGGTTGATATGCAAGAACTGAAACAGTTTGTGCCTTCCAGGTTTTTTATTCTTTGAATGATGCAGAGGGTGGGGCAGTTTTCCACCCATTGAGCATTTTTAAATCATGAGAAGCTCTAGAGAGCAGAATCCACGTGGTGCTCAGCTGCGTTTGAAGAGCCACAAAGGTTGCAGTGGCTGTGTTCGGCCGACTCATGGTTTCTGGAGGTGACACATGCAAGGGCGCGGACAAAGGCTGCTGACCTCAGAGCCTTGGTTGACTGAGTAGCCAATGCTGTGCTGGCCATACCCTGACACCCCTAACGCACAGTTACAGAGCATGTGAGGAAATCACACTTCGGAGGAGGACAGAGCCTGGTGTATGTGGAAACACATCTGTGTGTGGGAGCCTTTGCCTTGAAGGGGCTGGAAACCAGGCTCCAAGTTACAGCTAGAGTCAAAGGACACTTACTGATCTTCTTTATCTCAGATCTTTTCCCAGGAAAATCAGGGCATTTTCCATCAGACAACACCAAGTGCTTTGAGTTCCTTAAAAAAGTTGTAGCAGAGACCAGTAGATGGCATAATGTCTATGTAGCTGAACTCCCATGTAGCCAACCATGGTTCGAGTCCTGGATCCAGTGGCTTAAACTCACGTCGGGCATGTGTGCCTACGTGCCCAAGATCCTGAGACGAGAATGGAGGAGAAGGGATTGTGGTGTGGCAATGCCCCTGGGCATGATTTCTCGCTTTCTGTCTCTCTCTCTCTGTCTTTCTGACGAGCACACGTGTCCTATAGCAAAAACCTCTCAAAAAAAAAAGGTTGTAGCATCCTGGCCACTCAACAGATATTCTTAGTCCTTGCAGTCCCCTGCAGCCACCACCACCCTAGAGTGCAAACATTACTGGTTTTCTAAAATTTTAGAGGTATCTTAATTTTGCAAATCATTGCAGTGTATTTCTCTGGAGGACACTGGGGAACAAGGGTTGGGGTAACAGCCCCAGAGATAGTGCCAGCACATCTTGTGCCATCTGCAAAGGACATGTCTTAGATGACAGGTGTAGCGGCTCCATGAGTAGAAAGCTTTGACCAGGAGCTCTGCAGGGGCTGTCAAAGCAGGGCAATAGGTCAGTGTATTTGTCCTATATCTGGAAAGCCAGTTCTCACCTTACTTATGAAGAGTTTGATTAAGTCAACTCATTAATGCCTGAGAGAATTGAAAAAAAAAAATGGCATTAGCAATAAATGAAAGAAACTTGAAATAGTTGGCTCCTGGTGGCAGCCACATCCTCCAGTTATTTAGCAGTGGTTTCTCTCATAACAACACTGCTACGAAGAGCCTTCCAGAATATTTCAGAGCAGGCCTCAGGCACATAGCACTTGATCTAGTACCTTAATATTCCTTTCTTCACTTCAACCAAAGGTCTCTTCATCATCCTCTCATTGAGAAGATTCATTCCCTCATTTCAAATCCAGTTTTTTCCCCCATTTCCAACCTCATTCCTTCTCCAGAATTTTGCTACTGAATTAATCCTAAATCAAATTTAGGTCCTTTTCCTCCAACATCTTTAACTTCTTTCTACCTGTGAGCTTAAATATAGGTTTGAGTCTCTTTAACCCAATAACACCATCTCTGCCTTTGACCCTGTGACATAGATGCAGTGGGAACCCACACATTCAACTGTTTCTCCACCATTGCTGTCAGCCTTGACATTTGATCAAGACTGACTCTAGCCCCATACCCAAGGAAGAACTGTGATTGGCTAAGCAAGACAAGCAATGGGAAACCAAGGGAGTGAAGCATCTAGAAAGCAAGTGAGGAAAGTGCTTTAAGGAGGAGGGAATGACCACCAGTGTGCTCACTGCTGAGACCATGAGTAGTTGGGGCTGAGAGCACCTATTGATGTGGTGAGGGGAGAGCCTTACTGGGGAAGAGGGAGCAGAGGTCTAAATGGAGTCAGGAAAGAAAAGGGCAGAGAGCTTGAAGACAGTGAGAAACATATGCAGCTTTCTAGAAATGAAGCTATAACTGGAGGAACAACAGGGTCAAGAGAGGTTTCTTTTTTTGTGAAGATGGGAGAAATAATTGGTGATTGGTATACTGACTGCTATAATAGAAATGACTTAGTAGAAAAGGAAAACATTGATAATGCAGAAGAAAAGGGGAGGGAATTTGATGGAGTAGGAGGGCTTAGCCCATTCACAGGACATTGTTGGTCAGGGAAGGGCCAAGACATACATATGCCCTTGTATATTTTAAAAGTTATAATAACAGTGACATTTTAAATTTCAGCACCAAGTAATGCATGAAAACAGTCTGTTTACTAAAATCCTAGAACATTAAAGATAAAACTTTACAGAGAAGTCTCCTTTGGTGGGGAAGTAGGATTCCACCCCCCCCCCACAAAGGTCAGGGATCTGCATTAGGGAGATGCAGCATTTCAGAAAGTGGAGAGAAAGCACGCGAGAGTGAAAAAGGAAGAAAAATAACTAGAAAGCAATGACCGTACTGGAAAGGCTGCTGTAAAAATATCACTGAAAGGGCATGTGCTTCCTTGCCGGGAGCTGAGAAGTCTCCTTTGGTGGGGAAGTAGGATTCCACCCCCCCCCCACAAAGGTCAGGGATCTGCATTAGGGAGATGCAGCATTTCAGAAAGTGGAGAGAAAGCACGCGAGAGTGAAAAAGGAAGAAAAATACTAGAAACCAATGACCGTACTGGAAAGGCTGCTATAAAAATATCAATGAAAGGGCATCTGCTTCCTTGCCGGGAGCTTATGGGTGTGAGGATAAACAGGTGGGCTCCCCTATGTGAAGTCAGGGGGTGGTGGGGGGTGAAGAGAAATGGTGGTACTAAGATTTGGGAACAGAGCTTCCTCCCAGGCCCCACTGGGATAAGCTTGGTAACACGGAGGAGCCTTGCCGCCCAGATATCCATCAGCATGGTATGCACATTCTTCAGATCCATCCCAGCTAGTGTGTGTATCAATACTTATTCCTTCTTATTTCTGAGAACTGCTCCATTTTCTGGGTGCACTACAGGTTGCTTTCTATTCACCCATTGAGGGAAGTTGGAGCTGTTTCTCACACTGGGCTAGGAGGAACACAGCTGCTGCAAACATTTGTATACAGATTTCTTTGTATGGACATATAAGTTTTTTCTGTACAGTTAATTCCCAGCAATGGGTTTGCTGGGTCACATGGTAAAATGCATTTATCTTTACAAGAAACTGCCAAACTTTCCTAGTACCATCTAGAACTGAACCATCTATTTTGTATTTCCGCCAGTACCAAACGTATGAGAAACCAGTTACCCCCTCATCCTTGTCAGTATTTTCTAGTTTAACTGTCCTAATGGGTGTGCCATGGTATCTCCTCATGGCTTTAATTTGTATTTTCCTAATGACTAAAGATTTTGAGCATCTTTCCATGTGCTCTTTTGCCATCTATATGTTTTCTTTAGTGAACTGTGTGTTCAAATCTTTTGTCTACTTTTTAATTGGACTGTTTGCTTTCCTGCTGTTGAATTAAGAATTGCCTTTGTGTGTTCATATGTTCATGTGATGTGTGATTTGCAAGCTTTTCCCCCATTCTGTGGTAGATTTTCTTATCTTAAGTACATTATTATGTTGCTGACAGAAATACTTGAATCTGGGTGCTTTCACAAATAACATAGAAATTTATTTATAGGGACCAGCAGTGGCATGGTGGTTAATGGGCTGGACTCCACATGGCCAACCACGATTCAAGTCCCATACCTGGTGACTTGCTTTCTCACTTTCTCTTTCTCTCTCTCTCTGGTGAATTGAAAAATAATCATGGTAATAAATAGAATTAAATAAATAATTCTTATTTTTAAAGAAATTTATTTATAAACTCACAATTCTGATGGCTGGGAAGTCCAAAGTGCCAGGCCTACAGCATGACTACAGGAACACAAAGGACTGCAGACACATGTAGAGAGAGAGGTCCTGACTGAGTTATTTTATAACAACCAACTCTCATGGACACTAACTCTTTCTCACTGAAACTGGAACTTTTTTTTTTTTTTAAGAGATTTTTGCCATAGGCACATTTGCCCACTGGAGAGACAGAGAGAGACAGAAAGCAAGAAATCACCCCCAGGAGGATGACCATGCCACAATCCTTTCTCCTCCTCCCTTCTCTCTCAGGATTTTGGACACATACACACATGCAGCCAGTATGAGTTTCGAGCCTCCAGTTCCGGGACTCAAACTGCAGTCGGCCATGTGGGAGTCCAGTAATGTAACCATTAAGCCACCTACAAATTCCAAGCTGGAACTCTTGAGCCTCCCTAATGCAATTACCATGAACCACGAGGCCTTACCTTTCACCAGGAAACAGTTAGGTTTTCACTTAATAAATACCCTTAGAGTACAGACAATATGATCAAATACCAAAACATGAATTTCTGGGGGACATATCCAAATGTAGTACTTTTTTTTTTTTTTGAGAGGTTTTCGCTATAGGGCGCGTGCGCTCGCCAGACAGACAGAGAGAGCCATAGAGACAGAAAGCGAGAAATCACCCCCCGGGGGGATGGTCACACCACAATCCCTTCTCCTCCATTCTCCTTTCGGGATCTTGGGCACACACGCACACAGGCCCGGCGTGAGATCTAAGCCACCAGGTCCGGGACGCGAACCGCGGTTGACTACATGGGAGTCCAGCAACATAGCCATTATGCTAACTGCTGGTTCCCTAAATGTAGTACTTTTTAACAACAAATCTTGTGCCTTTGAGTACAAGTCTTTGACTGACTCCAGTTGATTAATTTCTTTTACAGATTGCACTTTTAGTCTCATATCTAAG
>NW_006160024.1:1325297-1335705 GCF_000334495.1 Tupaia belangeri chinensis
GCTCCTTCTCCTGATTTTCACTTAACTTTTACATTGTGTATTTAGATCTACTATCAATTTTAAGTTAACTTTTTACAATATTTGAGGTTTAGATTGAGGGTCCCCATTCACCCTGTGGGTCTCCAATAACAGCACCATTTATTGAAAGGTAATTTTCTCTCCATTGACTTGCCTTTCGAACGAACTTTGTAAAATAAATTCCTTTGGCTATATTGGTGTGTATTTATATTTGAACTCTGTATTTTATTTCATTGACTTATTGTCTGTCCTTTCTTCAGCACACACCATCTTGGTTACTGTATGTTACATCTTTAAATCAGGTAGTGTAATTCCTCCAACTTCATTCTTCCTTTTCAAAATTATTTTAGCTATTATTTTTTCTATACAAATTTTAGTATTAACTCACTTGTATCCACAAAAGAAAAAAATCCTCCTGTGATTTTGAAAGGAATTGTATCAAACCTATAGATCCATTTGGGAAGAATTAACATCTTTACTCTGTGAGTCTTCCAATCAATGAATATGGTATGTCTCTCCATTTGCTGAGTTCTTTGTATAGTCCAAGAGAGCAAAGTTGAGGCTGGTGTAGAAAAGTGGCTGTCATCCTGACTATCCCAGACACACATCTCTCAGAAACATCAACTCAAATAAGTCACATTCTTATCTCAGGTTCATTCACAGAGAATAAAACGAGCTTCTGCCAGATCTGGTAGAAGAGTAGAATGGGCAGCTGTATTTTACAACTGCCCAAGGCCAACCCTGGCACCTCATCTATTACCACTCCTCCCCCAAAAAGTATCATCTTACACTCTGACTGACAATGCTGTTAAGTTACCCCTGTCACTGTCAAGTGGAGAAAAAAAGAAAAAACCTAAATGCTTGATATAGCTATGTAGAAGTTTTTCTCATTAAAATCATGAGAGCACCAGTTACAATTTGGACCTAATTATCATTTGTAGAATAATGATAGTCTCATGGATATGAGTCACATTGATTTCATTCATGTTGATGGTAAAAATGATTTGAAGGGGTGACGTTCTAGAGCAGTATAAACCCGGAAATGGCATTGGCGATTAGAGGAGATAGCGAGGCATTCACAGATCTGATTCACTTAAAGCAGAGTCTTGGCCTTATTGGTCATGTCTGTCTTCAGTTATGACTGAGGCAGTAGGGTTGGTAGATGAGGCACCACGAATAGTTCCAGTCTTTACAAACAACATAGCCAGCACAGCTACATCAGCTGACAAGAAAATCTGCCCAGCAGGATTTCCACAGCTGCACTAGATTTCTCATCACACTGCATTTAAGGGGCTCATTTAAGGTCACAGACTCTGTGACCAGGGGCCAGAATGCCTTGGTTCAAACTGGCATCCACTGCTGGTTGTGCCCTCATAAGCAAATCCCATAACTTCCCTGATTCTTTGTACAATAGGCAGAATTCTTTTATATGTATGTGTGTGTGTGTGTATATATATATATTTTTTTTTTGAGAGGTTTTTGCAATAGGGCGCGTGCACTCACCAGACAGACAGAGATGGAGAGACAGAAAGTGAGAAATCACCCCCCAGGGGGGATGGCCATGCCACAATCCCTTCTCCTCCATTCTCCTCTTGGGATCTTGTGCATGCATGCACATGCGCCCGGCATGAGTTCTAAGCCACTGGGTCCGGGACACGAACCGTGGTCGACTACATGGGAGTCCAGCGACATTGCCATTATGCTAACTACTGGTCCTACAATAGATAGAATTCTAAAGATGCTTCCCCAAGATCCCTGTCCCTGGTTATTCAATCAAACACTAATGTAGGTACTGCTGTGAGGGGATTTTGCAGATGTAGTTGAAGTTCAAGATAAATGGCCATAAAATAAGTATAGATGAGAGGGCCTGACTAACCCAGAGGATGATCCCTTTAGAAGCAGAGTTTTCTCTAGCTGGAGACAGAAGAAGTCAGAGACTCAGATCACAAGAGGGCTGGCCGTGTGCTAAGAAATGCAGGCAGTCATTAAGCACTGAGAGCAACCTCAGCTGACAGTGTCCAGTGTAGTAGGGACATCAGATCTACAGCCACAGGAATCCTAAAGAGCTTGCACGTGGATTTCCCCCCAAAGCCTTCAGACACAAGCCCAGCTGCTTCCATACCTTTTAGTCTTTGAGATCCTGAGCAGAGAACCCAGAGGAGTCTTTAATTTCTGACTGACAGAATTGTGAACTAGTTAAAGGGGGTTGTTTAAGCCACCCAGTTCATGATAAGTTGTTACACAGCTTTAGAAAACAAATACATTCAACCCATTTGCAAAATGGGGATAATCATAGTCCCATCCTCACTGGGTCTTATGAGAATTAAAAGTTAATGTCCATTAAGTGCCTAGAGTAAAAAGTACTCTCAGTAAGTGAGCTCTTAGTCATATGTGCCATTGAGCTGGTAAAAGCCAGATACATGTGGTTGATTATTTGACAGTTTTCCACCAATACAGTATTTAAGTCACAAGTCACAATCAGAAGTCTAGAATTTTAAACAAATGAATCACAAACTAAATACTCATCATCTTTTAGAACTTAGTGCCTACAAATAAGTTGCATGGCCATAAAACATTACTTAACAAAGCAAGTCATAATAAAGTAGATCTCAGAACATATGGAGCAAAAGCCAGCAAGTTTGCAAACCAACCATTCAAGAAATATTTAATGAATGCATACCACATGTCAAGCTCTGACGCAGGGTCTGGGGACACAACAGGAAAAAAGACACAAAAGGTCCCTGTTCTCATGAAGCTTACATTCCTGGGGATGAGATGGAAAATAAGCACACACCAAAAAATGCAAACTAGTGATATGAACTGTGTGAAAAATTAGCACAGGATAAGAAGGAAGTAATTGAAATGGGTGGGCTGTCTAGGAAGGCCACCCTGGAGAGGTGCCATTGAAGCCGAGTTCTCAGTGATGGCTGGGAGCCAACATTCCAGGACAAGTAATCAGCTAATGCTAAGACCTCCATAACAAGAAAAGCCTGAAAGAGGCCAGCTTGGTTGCTGCATGATAGGTGCTATGGTTTGCATGTGTCCGCCCAAATCCATATGTTAAAACTTGGTGAACCATTGTGAAGGTATTAAGAGGGAAGAAACTTAATCTGACTATGGAATTAGAGGTGAAGCCTTTGATTGGGTAAGGTTGTCAGGGTGTAGCCTCCAGCTGAATAGTGGTGGGTTTATAATGAGTGGGAATGAATCCAGATCAGAGACACACGGACACAGAAATACAAGCTCGTGCCCTCTGTCATGTTGTGGTGCAGAAAGACCCTTACCAGACACTGGCACCAAGCCCTTGGATTCTCAACCTCCAGAACTGTGGGCTAAATAAATCTCTATTCTCTTTAATTATCTAGACTCAGATTTTTTCGTTATTAGCAACAGAATGGACTAGAACAGTAAGAATAGGAGAGAAGAGGAGGGTGAGATTGGAGTTTGGATTTTGGGCCAATTGCAATGGGGAGACACTGAAGGGTTTTAAATTAGAGCATTACATGATCTGATTTGTATTTTCCAGGGATGGCTTTCACTGCTAAATGTGAAACACTTGTGTAGGACCAGGTGGAAACAAGGGGGTCTGGTTGAACCCATTGCGGGGCTTAACTGTGAGAGAGATGGAAAGATGAGGACCCATATGAGTAACAATTTGGAGACAGAGTTGTCAAACGAACCAGATTTGAGAGCATTGCTGGAGAGAGATCAGTCAAGCATAATCTTTAGATTTGGGAGTTGAACTTAGTAGAGTCACTCACCAAGATGGGAGGGTTCAGAGAGACCACCTGGGCCAGCAAGAAATCCTGGGTTCTGTTTTGGCTGTCTTAATTTGAACATGCCTATCAGACATCCATGTGCAGATGTCGGAAAGGCCTAGAATTCTGCAGAGAGGTCAATGTTAGAAGCAGATTCAAGAGTTAATGTCCTAGAGATGAAATTAAAGGCCTGGCCTGGATGAAAGAGAAAGAGAATACATAGATAAGAAGGGATTTCCGTACCCTCAGCCAAAGAGGTGGAGGGCAAACCAAGAAAATCAGTGCTCGGAAACCAAGGAGAAATGGTTTTGAGAAGGTGAGAGAGATCCACTTCCTGTTTTGGTGGGAGATTGAGTCAAATGAAAGCAGAACCGAATGTGCCAAGGGAGGCCATGGCGATCTTGAAGATGGCTCCAGGAAACTTCTGTGAGGAAACAGGGAGCCTGGCTGCAGGGCTACAGGGGAGGAAACCCAAGCTAAAGGAGAGAGTGCAGCACCCATGAATAACTGTCAAAAAGAGAGTCAGAGAGAGCGGACCTAGAGCTCTGTGAGTCCCCCACCCCAAGTACAGAGTGACATCAGTTAAATGACAGAGGCCTGGGATCACTCTGCCAACTTCTGAGCTAAGTCAATATAACGAGCATTCCTTTCATCCTACCAATGGAGGCGGTATTACAGCATGCAGTCAGGTGAACACGGAATCCATGAGTCAGTATTCAATGATATCATTCAGTCCTGGCAAACGCATTAATGATATTCTGAGGTTATTGTTCGTATCAGCTGTCTCCAATTTGGTGGAGACAGACTATACTTTTCAAATGTTAATAAGAACAACATAAAGTAAAACTATTACTGAGAGCCAGGGCAGTTAAAATTCTCCATTTTTGTCTAACAGGAAGAGCTTATGAATGGCTTCTTTCTGTTTCTTTCAGTGGCAGATGATAACCTTCATAAGTTTGCACAATTGGGTGCAACTGAGAAGTGTCTTAGACTGACAACCAGCAAAACGAAACCAAACAAAACTCTTAATATCTAAACAATTCTTTGGCCCAATGCATACTGCCAAGAGATCAGATGGCACCTATTCTCTGAGGTACCATCTTGATTCATTGCTGAGTGATGTTTTAAACAGCACTATTAATTTTCACTTCATTATTCTATACCCCTAAATATCCCCTCAAAAATGCTGCAAGGACACGTACATCCCAAGCAATCTGAGTTTGGCCTTGAAAAACTTATAATTAAAAAATTTAACTCTATTGAAAATGATCAGCATTTCCTGATGGCCACTGGTGCATTGCTGAATTCAATCAGACATGAACTTGATAGAGTGCATTTATTTATAGTGACTCTTACTGGAAATGTGTGATTACATCTCTTATCTGCCAGATGCCATCTCAACCCAGGGCCTGAAAAGGAGCTACCAGTTCAGCACTCTGGCCCCGTGTGGTCTCCGCCTCCGTGCAGCCCTCAGCAGGCATCATACGGTCTGCCTGTTCTTCCTGCCTCTCGCCTGCTACGCTCCACTCCCTCCTCTGAACTGCTTCTTTCACTTTTGTGATGACAAGAAGCAACATATCTGATTGGGCCACTCTCCAGCTTTCATGTCTGCACAGCTTCTTGGGGTCTATGTGGGGTTGAAGGTTTTGTCCCTGAGTTATACAGACTCAGATTGGAACCCAGCTCCCAACTCAGGCCTTGAGAAAGTGCCCTTCCTGAGCTTGTGTTTTTGTTTCGTAAATTGAAGATAATACTGATCGTAAGAGTCCTTGTCGCAGCATTTCCATGTGGATTAAATAATACGATTCAGGTGAGCTGATGAGCAAAGGCTTGGGCCCTTACTCAGCACCCAGCAAATGGCAGCTCTTTGTAGTGGATATGTTGTCATTCTGCCTATCGGCACCCTTTCCTGGGCCCTCCACCCTCCCCTCCATGTGGTTCTGGTGGTTCCGTCATCCTAGTGTATCCACCACACTGAGCTACCTATCGTTAGGTCTGGCCAATCCTTCTGCAGAAAAGTATGATGGCTTACATTAGGGCCTCGTTTCTCTCACGTATAAAGCAGCCTGGCACAGGTAGCATGGGCTGATGTGGCAGCACCAAAGTATCACCAGGAACTTGGCTACTGTCTTTCTGATCTACAAGCCTGGAGCATGGCTTGCTTCCTCAAAGTGACTTCACAGTCCAAGATGGCTGCTGGAACTCCAGCCAGCAAAACCCATATTCTCCGAACTGACCGTAGAAGGATATGAAGGGGGACCAAAAAGTGTGTGACACCACCCTACCCCCACCGTCTGAAGCTTCTACGTAACAGTTCCATGTTTACAACTCGGACACTCTCCTAGCTGTAAGCTAGTCTAGGGAGTGGAGGCTTTTCACCAGATGCATTATCACTTTTTCAGTTAAGCAAGGAGGGACGATGGATACCAATTGGCAACTAGTAGTGTCAGCCATGGCACAGGGCCAGGTTGATCCTCAGTGCCCTTCCCTGGGAGGTGGTCTGGAAAATTGATGATCCACATTCCCTATGTGTCATAGGCTGGAGAGACACAGACCCACCATATGGAGGACACAGTCACAGAGGAACAAGAGCCAGGGGAGGGCAAGAGCATGCACCAGGAGAGAGGCTGCCCTTGGGCTTTGGCTAGGGGAAAACCAGTCACCTCGTGCCCTGAATGAGTTTGAGCAGAGTTTCCTTCACTAGCATGTTGACTAAAATACCTAACTGATTACTGTTGGTTGTAATGAACAGGTTATTTCTATATAAGTTTTTATTAGTAGTAATAATAATACTCAAATGAGTTTTATCAGGGATTCTTTCAGCCTCTCCCATCTCCCCCCAAAGCTCCCTACAGCCCCTTCATCCGTGACTCCTGGCTGGGTCTCAGACAGTAAACTCTTTTTTCTTTTCTCTCTGTGCCTACCCTTGTGCTCCCCCAGCTGCTCCCTTGCCAACAACCTGGTAAGTTCTCCTCCACCCCTCTCCCCAAGCAAATTCCTACCTAGTCTTGAAGACTTGACTCAAATGTCACCTCCTCTGTGGCGCTGTCCTCAACCCCCCTATGTTATTTGGCATCCCTAAATGTTGTGTTGATCTCTCTCATATCTTATTGTAATCCTTTACCCCTCTGACCTGTCTGAAAAGACCAAAAAGGAAAATCCCTAGCCTATCCACACACACAGATGACCATAAAAATTGTCATTGGATGACTGAATGAACACCAGGTGAACCAAGGTCTGGCAGAAGCAAACGATATCCAAACAGGAGTCTCCTGACAGAGGCTGCTGGGTGTTGACCTCAGTCTGTACCATTGCCTCATCGTAGCAATGATGCCAGGTCCCTCAAGGGACAGTTCATCATGCCTGATGTGTGGAAAGACCTCGGTTAATGCTGCCACTCAATTCACATCCGGACTGTTTCACTACATGCTGTCGACTCTGAGGCACGCATTTCTTCTTCCCGTTGTAATGACTCTTACAGGACATGGCATGGCATGGCTTATTTGGGAGAGTGTGTTCATATTCTTGGTGGTGCCATAAAAATTTTTTTAAATGCTGTTTTGCAATCAATGCTATTGAGAAATCAATTAAGTATTATTATTAAGAAAAGAAAGAAAGAGGTCAAATACTAGTAAAGGTCAGTTGCTTATAAATTCTTCTCTTTTTTTGGGGGGGGGGAGAGGTTTTCGCTATAGGGCGCGTGCGCTCGCCAGACAGACAGAGAGAGACATAGAGACAGAAAGCGAGAAATCACCCCCCAGGGGGGATGGTCACGCCGCAATCCCTTCTCCTCCATTCTCCTCTCGGGATCTTGGGCACGCACGCACACGCGCCCGGCGTGAGATTTAAGCCACCGGGTCCGAGACGCGAACCGCGGTCGACTACATGGGAGTCCAGCGACATAGCCATTACGCTAACTGCTGGTTCCCAGTTGCTTATAAATTCTTCACGGTGAGAGTTGAGACCAAGTTGGCCAGACGCAGCTCAGGGAGAGAAGAAAGAAAAGGCCTGGGTTCCCCTATACTGGATTTCAGATGAATCAAGAGAGCCAACACTTGGTGAGAAGAGAGCAGGGGAGGGGTGGAAGGGCAGGGAACAAAGAAGTCCAAGAGCTGGTCTCAGCAAGAACCCGTATGATCGTGGCCACCTGGATCTGCTGACCAGAAGTCAATAGATGACTGATTGTGTTTTTAAGATACCATGAGCTACAAACGTGCTTTATACCTACAATGGAATATCAATCAGCTGTAAAAGGGAATAAAATATGAACACACGCTGCAATGCGACTGAGCCTCGAAGGCACTATGCTGAGTGAAACGAGCCAGGAGAAAAGCACATGCATTGCGAGACTTTGTTCATACGAAATATCCAGAATAGGCAAGTCCAGGTGGATAGAAAGGAGTTTGGTGCTTGCTGGGTGCTGAGGGGAGGTGGGAATGGTGAGCCTAATGGGGACAGGGTTTCCTTTTGGGGTGACGGACGTGTGCTGGAACTAGATAGAAGCATCATTATATAATGTAGTGGACGACATCACATGGAATTGCTCTTTTGTAAATTTGCCTGAGGACAGAATTCTGACGACTTTTTCCTGTTCCAAAGTTGTTTCCAGGGCCTTGGGAGAGTCAGGCCTCCCAACATTAACAGAGGCCTGTGAACACTCATAAATGGCTTTGGTCCACTGATGGTGAGATGCTACATCCTGTCCCGGGCGGTGTTTTATAATGCATCGTAAGTCCCTTCTCCTCCCTTACACTAAAGCACAGAAATCCTTTCACTGATTTCTTTCAGGAACAGAGACTTGTGTTTTTCTTTTTAACCAATTACTAATCTAAGAATTTCTTTTTTAATTTTTTTTTGAGAGGTTTTAGCAAAAATGGGCACGTGTACTCACCAGAAAGACAGAGAGGGATAGAGAGACAGAAAGCAAGAAATCACCTCCCAGGGGGGTTGGCCATGCCACAATCCCTTCTCCTCCAGTCTCCTCTCGGGATTCTGGGCACGCACGTACACACGCCTGGTGTGAGTTTAAGCCACGGGGTCCAGGACTCAAACCACAGTTGGCTACATGGTAGTTCAACTGCATAGCCATTATGCTAACTGCTGGTCCCCTAATCTAAGAATTTCAAACTCACCTAGAACCTACAATTTTCTACTTTCAGATGTCTCACCTTTTTGGGGGACTGGACCAATGTAAAAGACTCCTCTTAACACACACACACACACACACACTGTATCTCAGCAACTCAGGAAATATGTGTGTCTTTCTCCGGACCAGTTACTCAACTTTGTGCTTAGTAATAAACCATGTTAATTATTATTCTAGAGGGTTGGTTTTTCTATCGACATGCCAGAGGATGTTTGTGCTCACAAGAGAGACACATGGGGGTGAGGGGAAGGTGAGGAAGCACCCCGTGGGGAATAGTCACGCTGCACACTTCTCCATCCCTCCCTCCTTTGGGGACTTTGGGCACATACATACCCACACTCAGTGTGTTTTTGAAGCCATCAGGTTCAGGACTCGAACTGCAAGTTAAACCATGTGGGATCTAGCCACCTTAACCACCACACCACAGGCTGACTCAGAATTGTACATTTCTAAATGGCTAAATTTATATTATATGGATGTTCCTCAGTTAACAAAACAAAGCATTGGACTATTCAGCTGTGAGATTCCCCCCCAATCTTTTAGCAATAGGAAATAATTTTTTAAAAGCTGTGCAGCCCTCACCAATCCCATATCCTAAATAACTCCCAGTGTGATGGGACAGAGGGGGCTCTCTGAGTCAAGTCAAAGGCCTCAAAAAACAATGTGGAGGGAAGCCCCCTAGGTAGAGGAATCCTAAGATTTTGGGGGGAAAACCTCATTCTGTCTGCTCAGGGTCATTCCTGGCCTGGAGCCCCTGTGTACCTTTTAGCTTTTTCTCTTGGTATGACAATGCTGTAGCCATATTCTGTCCCTACTCTACTGTAGAGTACTGGGCTGGGGGGGTACACAGCTACCTCACCTTACTGTTTTATTGTCTGGTTTTTGGCCTCTGAGTCAAGAAGGGCCACAACAGACACTCCTAAGAGAATGCCATGCACCTCCTGAAGCATTCAGCTCAATCAGCTCAAATCATGCCACAGCAGGGACTGCTGGTGGCCTAACCCCACATAGGCTCTCAACTTTGCCACAAATAATCAAAGCCCTGACTGTTAGCTGGACCCAGGATAATTCTCTCTAGGACTATTTTACATGTGTTAGCTCCCGGGCGGCTGGGCTTAGCCAATACCTGTCGAAGGCAGGCTGATGAGCTGGAAGGCGCTGGTTGCCAGGTAACCCCCAGATGTCTACCTCTGGGTTTCTTTTACATGGGAGGACAAAATGTTTTGTATTTGAGCCTTAGGTATATTAGGTTTCTGTTCTATGCAACCAACCCAACATGTAATTGATACAATGAGTTCCATCCTGACCAGCTCTGGCGATCAGATTGCAAGAACGGGGAGTGCTTAGCCTTCACTCCACCAACTGGATTTGTGAACCCCTTCAGTCTCTTAGCCCTTTCAAAAATTGATCAGGGCAGGGAACCAGCAGTTAGCGTAATGGCTATGTCGCTGGACTCCCACGTAGTTGACCGCGGTTTGTGTCCCGG
>NW_006160024.1:1339211-1356722 GCF_000334495.1 Tupaia belangeri chinensis
GACTACATGGGAGTCCAGCGACATAGCCATTACGCTAACTGCTGGTTCCCAGTTGCTTATAAATTCTTCACGGTGAGAGTTGAGACCAAGTTGGCCAGACGCAGCTCAGGGAGAGAAGAAAGAAAAGGCCTGGGTTCCCCTATACTGGATTTCAGATGAATCAAGAGAGCCAACACTTGGTGAGAAGAGAGCAGGGGAGGGGTGGAAGGGCAGGGAACAAAGAAGTCCAAGAGCTGGTCTCAGCAAGAACCCGTATGATCGTGGCCACCTGGATCTGCTGACCAGAAGTCAATAGATGACTGATTGTGTTTTTAAGATACCATGAGCTACAAACGTGCTTTATACCTACAATGGAATATCAATCAGCTGTAAAAGGGAATAAAATATGAACACACGCTGCAATGCGACTGAGCCTCGAAGGCACTATGCTGAGTGAAACGAGCCAGGAGAAAAGCACATGCATTGCGAGACTTTGTTCATACGAAATATCCAGAATAGGCAAGTCCAGGTGGATAGAAAGGAGTTTGGTGCTTGCTGGGTGCTGAGGGGAGGTGGGAATGGTGAGCCTAATGGGGACAGGGTTTCCTTTTGGGGTGACGGACGTGTGCTGGAACTAGATAGAAGCATCATTATATAATGTAGTGGACGACATCACATGGAATTGCTCTTTTGTAAATTTGCCTGAGGACAGAATTCTGACGACTTTTTCCTGTTCCAAAGTTGTTTCCAGGGCCTTGGGAGAGTCAGGCCTCCCAACATTAACAGAGGCCTGTGAACACTCATAAATGGCTTTGGTCCACTGATGGTGAGATGCTACATCCTGTCCCGGGCGGTGTTTTATAATGCATCGTAAGTCCCTTCTCCTCCCTTACACTAAAGCACAGAAATCCTTTCACTGATTTCTTTCAGGAACAGAGACTTGTGTTTTTCTTTTTAACCAATTACTAATCTAAGAATTTCTTTTTTAATTTTTTTTTGAGAGGTTTTAGCAAAAATGGGCACGTGTACTCACCAGAAAGACAGAGAGGGATAGAGAGACAGAAAGCAAGAAATCACCTCCCAGGGGGGTTGGCCATGCCACAATCCCTTCTCCTCCAGTCTCCTCTCGGGATTCTGGGCACGCACGTACACACGCCTGGTGTGAGTTTAAGCCACGGGGTCCAGGACTCAAACCACAGTTGGCTACATGGTAGTTCAACTGCATAGCCATTATGCTAACTGCTGGTCCCCTAATCTAAGAATTTCAAACTCACCTAGAACCTACAATTTTCTACTTTCAGATGTCTCACCTTTTTGGGGGACTGGACCAATGTAAAAGACTCCTCTTAACACACACACACACACACACACACACACACACACACACTGTATCTCAGCAACTCAGGAAATATGTGTGTCTTTCTCCGGACCAGTTACTCAACTTTGTGCTTAGTAATAAACCATGTTAATTATTATTCTAGAGGGTTGGTTTTTCTATCGACATGCCAGAGGATGTTTGTGCTCACAAGAGAGACACATGGGGGTGAGGGGAAGGTGAGGAAGCACCCCGTGGGGAATAGTCACGCTGCACACTTCTCCATCCCTCCCTCCTTTGGGGAGTTTGGGCACATACATACCCACACTCAGTGTGTTTTTGAAGCCATCAGGTTCAGGACTCGAACTGCAAGTTAAACCATGTGGGATCTAGCCACCTTAACCACCACACCACAGGCTGACTCAGAATTGTACATTTCTAAATGGCTAAATTTATATTATATGGATGTTCCTCAGTTAACAAAACAAAGCATTGGACTATTCAGCTGTGAGATTCCCCCCCAATCTTTTAGCAATAGGAAATAATTTTTTAAAAGCTGTGCAGCCCTCACCAATCCCATATCCTAAATAACTCCCAGTGTGATGGGACAGAGGGGGCTCTCTGAGTCAAGTCAAAGGCCTCAAAAAACAATGTGGAGGGAAGCCCCCTAGGTAGAGGAATCCTAAGATTTTGGGGGGAAAACCTCATTCTGTCTGCTCAGGGTCATTCCTGGCCTGGAGCCCCTGTGTGCCTTTTAGCTTTTTCTCTTGGTATGACAATGCTGTAGCCATATTCTGTCCCTACTCTACTGTAGAGTACTGGGCTGGGGGGGTACACAGCTACCTCACCTTACTGTTTTATTGTCTGGTTTTTGGCCTCTGAGTCAAGAAGGGCCACAACAGACACTCCTAAGAGAATGCCATGCACCTCCTGAAGCATTCAGCTCAATCAGCTCAAATCATGCCACAGCAGGGACTGCTGGTGGCCTAACCCCACATAGGCTCTCAACTTTGCCACAAATAATCAAAGCCCTGACTGTTAGCTGGACCCAGGATAATTCTCTCTAGGACTATTTTACATGTGTTAGCTCCCGGGCGGCTGGGCTTAGCCAATACCTGTCGAAGGCAGGCTGATGAGCTGGAAGGCGCTGGTTGCCAGGTAACCCCCAGATGTCTACCTCTGGGTTTCTTTTACATGGGAGGACAAAATGTTTTGTATTTGAGCCTTAGGTATATTAGGTTTCTGTTCTATGCAACCAACCCAACATGTAATTGATACAATGAGTTCCATCCTGACCAGCTCTGGCGATCAGATTGCAAGAACGGGGAGTGCTTAGCCTTCACTCCACCAACTGGATTTGTGAACCCCTTCAGTCTCTTAGCCCTTTCAAAAATTGATCAGGGCACTCACAGTTTTCTGCAGAATGAGCTCACATTTTCATATTAGGATCTTGCCAAGTTGGGACAAGACTGTCATCCTAGATGCTGAAAGTCACCTCCCTGGCCACTAGAGTGTCTAGGCAAACTTATAACATCGTAAAGAGAAGCAGATTCTTTCACGGGATCTTTCTGTACAATATGCGCTTGAAAAAAGAATTTAGAAACCTTAGTCTCTCCCAGAACATTTCTTAACACATCTCAAAAGGGAAAAATCATTTGTCATGCAGTTTGTGAATTGTTTCCACTTCACAACGTTAGCCCTTCCTCCAGTCTTCCAGCATGTGGGATGCTGGGCACTTGCATATATCCTGCGTGTTTCAGGCTGACCAGACCACGGATTCAAACTGTGAATGTCACCAGATGACTTCCAGAACTGCTATCATCTTTGCCACCTGGCTGGACCATTTATGGCATTTTAATTTTTGTTTTCGTATTTTGCTGTGCTTTCATTTTGTAGGTAACTGTATCCACTGATTACCCAATGGACAACAGTTCCCACCAGTTTCTGTTTAACATTTATCTCATTAATAGTGAATAAAATACATATTAAGGAAGACGGCAGCAGCCTGATAGAGTAACAGGAATTTCTTTTACCACATATTCTGAAAGCTGGGTGGAAAGTATTAAATCTGCAAACCCTGTATATTTTAAAGTGCAGTTTATTTTTCACTATTATATAAGTGAAAAGACTGCAAAAGGATAATCTAGAAAATACAGAAGAGTAAAGAAATGAGTCCCACCCCCAAAGACAAGCACTATTTCTATTTTCATGTATTTCCTTCTGCTTGTGCTCTCTTTTCTCTCCCTGTTTACATAGTTGTATCCACACTGTATACATAACTTTGTACCCTGTTTTCTCTCACTAAACATTACAACGTACGCATTTTCTCACATTAGTAAAACCCTCAGAACCCAGGGCAGGGTCCTATTTTCATGGAGAAGCATAGATGGTCCTCAATGGGATCTCACACCCAGTCTTAAATACACAAAGACAAGTTATAAGGATCTCCAAGTCCCCCCAAAGCTGTGGTTGTTCCTCATCCACTGAACAGGAACCAGAACTAAGGCAGCCATCGGGGGAGAGGGCATGCCAAGACTTGTCCAACAGCCCTCTGGTTCCGCAGGCCAGCTTGTGGTCTGCTAAGCAGCCCTACTAAGCTGCTTAGTTCTCTTCCTACAGACAGGAATCAAGGAGGCAGGCCTGCTGCTCCAGCAGCCCTCAGGGGAAAAATCCAGACACAAAAAGAACAAGTAAACTGTGCCAGTGATTGTACAGCAAGATAGTGGGGCTGCTCATTTTCATTTCCAGAAGAGAAAAGAAGTCGTCCTAACTCATAGACACAGCCAGGTGTGGAGACCACCCTGGAGGGTGCAGAGAGCCTGCAGACAGCGGAGGGGAGAGGCAGGCCCAGGAGCTGAGCAGCCTGGGCACTGACCCAGAGTGGACCCTGGGCCAGTCTCTTGGTGTGCCATTTGACTTCTTTGATGCAAAACATCTTTTCTGCTGAAGCACAGGCACATGAGGGCAGAGGGTTGTGAATATGTTCACCTCTGTGTCTCCTGCATCAAGAACATGTCTGGCCTATGGTGCAATTTCTGGTACAGAAGTCATGTTCCTGTACACCCTCCCTGGAATATCAACAGCTAGAACTCAGTTTGCATTCACAAGCAGGTTCTTGCGAAGGAAGCATCACTCTAGGGGCTCTAGAGACATATGCACACTGAGCAGCCACTCCTCCCGGGAATGAGTCAGCTCTCAGCTGTCCCTTCACTGCCCTTGAGTCCCATGGAAAGGGAGAAATTGCTTCAGGGAAAGAATGGCAGAGGGACAGGGGGAGGTGGCACTACACTGAGCCATAAAGGTGCAAGTGACCACAGACCTCCCTGTCTTCATGTGACTTCAGCATCTCCGTCTTCTTCAAATCTCTTCCCCTTCCCCATTTCTTGGTATCTACCTCCCCGTGGTTTCTAGGACCCATAACTCAGATTTTTCTTTCCCCAGAATACACGGTATATTGGCTCAATCAAGGATATTACCAAACATAAGTCAGCCATGTTAAAAGCTAAATGCATGTTCAATGAGCAGTCTTAGACATAGTTTATATTATTTTATTTCTGGGTAAATGCAATGAGAGTTTTGACTCTAAGAGAATATTTTGGGGTGCCAGGCAGTGACACAGTGCTAACACGATGCCCTGCGATGCTGCACATATATGGGAAGGTGCCGGGTTCGTGTCCTGAGTCCTGCCTCTGCATGCCGATCACACGTGCATGGGTCTGTGAGCTGCATGAGGACCCTGTTGAGGGTGCCTACATCGCTCTCTTTCACACACAGAAGAAATAAATAAACTTTTTTTTTAAAAAGTCTTTGTTTTTAATAAAGGGAGAATATTTTGGACCACATGTTTGCTCATATAGCATATATTGCTTGTTCACAGAATTGAATGGGTATCTGAAGCCACCAGTAGTTATTCTGGAATTTCCCTTACCCTGGGAGACAGGGCTGCCAAAGGCTCCATCTATGGTGTGAAGTGTTCCCTCTACCATAGAAAACAGACAATAGGTGGTGTGACATATGGATAAGTATACCCTCAAAAATAAAAAGACTGTGGGACCAGCAGTTAGCATAATGGCTATGTCGCTGGACTCTCATGCTGTGGTTCGAGTCCCAGACCCGGCGGCTTAAACTCACGCTAGGCACACGGGCGTGCATGCCCAAGATCCTGAGAGGAGAATGGAGAAGAGATTGCAGTGTGGCCATCCCCCCTGTGGGGGGTGATTTCTCACTTTCTGTCTCTCTGTCTCTCTCTTTCTGGCAAGCGCATGTACCCTATAGCAAAAACCTCTCCAAAAAAAGAAAAAAATAATAGACTGTCATCAAACCCTAAAATAGACACCAGGTCACCATCACAGACATCGACATTGTTGTCATCACCACCATCACGAGACTCATGTAGTTAGTATGTGTCGGGCTCCTACTACGTCCCAGGTACTGTGCTAGGCAACACGCATGTTCTCATGTAACTTTCCACCAGTTAGGCCTTGTATAACTGCAGAAACTGAGGCCCAGAGATGTTCGGCAATTCATCCAAGGGGACACAGATATGGGAAGGCGGACCTACAGCCAAACATTCTTTCTCTAGGACCTGGACTCCTAACCACTCATGACTGGGGAAGACAGCAGCAGGCAGATGGACTCCAAGACTCTGGCTTGAACAGAAAGCGACCGGGAGCAAAGCAGGGTGGGGCCAGGTATCTCCCAGCTGCCCGAAGCGTGTCTCCCTCATTCACTGCAGTGGCCCCAAGCAGTGCCATGCACACTTCAGACACTCAAAAGATAACTGTGGAATGGACTACAGATGACCCAGTTTCTAAGTACATTTCACACCATCGCTTTCCCCAAAGGGGCTTCCTGACCTGCTCGTGGGATGCTGACAAATTCTGTGCGCCCATTTGTCACTATAAAACTCTAATGTGGACTTGGTTAAGATAAGGCAGGGTGGAAGGGGGTGCTGAACCCTCCCCTCCCCAGGCTCACACACTCATAAAACACAAGAGCAGTCATTCATAAAGGTGTCGTTGACTTGAGGGACATAAAATTGGCCTGAGAGGCAGTCATCTGATATAGAAGAGGATAATCAGGTCCCTGTACAGTCATTAAAAGTGGAAAGGGACTGAATGCAGGGAGCACTTTGGAATAGTGGTGTCATAGTTACATTTCTCAGTCTCTGGGCAGCTAAAGGTGGCCATGAAACATGAATTGAGCTTGTCAAGTGGTATCTCCTGGACCAAAGGAGACAGTCAGTGGGCTACTGCCTTCTTTTTTGGTTTGTTTGTTTTTCTTTTTCTTTTTAGAGAGGGTTTTGCTATAGGGCACATGCGCTTGCCAGAGAGACAGAGAGACAGAAAGCGAGAAATCACCCCCCCCCAGGGGGGATGGCCATGCCACAATCCCTTCTCCTCCATTCTCCTCTTGGGATCTTGGGCACTCATGCACACGCGCCCGGCATGAGTTTAAGCCACCAGGTCCGGGACTTGAACCACGGTCAACTACATGGGAGTCCAGCCACATAGCTATTTTGCTAACTGCTGGTCCCATACTGCCTTCTTTATCTTTTCCTTCTATTCTCCACTTGTTCTCCTACTTCTTAGAATACAGAAGTGAGGGCTGGAGTTCCAGCAGCTATCTTTAACACATAAGTGAAAGGCTGGAAGAGCCACAGTGCACTCGCCTTTAAACCAAGGCCAGCAATTAGCTGCCACTGGATTTTTCATTATGTTAGAAACATGAACTTTTATGTGCTTAAGCCACTTAGGTCAGGTCTCTTACTAACAATTGAACTTAATCCCTAAGTGACATCCTCTCTGTGAGAGCACCTCTGAGATGGGCCTCAATTTACCCACTTCCTGGGACTCACACGCTTATGACTTACCTACTCACTGACTTGCTTCTAACAAAGAATATGGTATAAGTGAAAGACTGTCACCTCCAATATTTAGTTATAAAAACACGGTAGCTTCTACCTCAAGTGCTATCATGCTTCTTTGGATTTCTCACCTTGTGAGAAGCTAGTTTCCACCTCACGAGGCAGCATATGGATAGGTCCTCATGGTGAGGGACCGAGGCCTGCCTACAAGAATATATGTAAGCTGAAAACCAACATCACCAACCCAGTTGAGCCTTCAGACGAGGCCACAGCTCTGGACAACAGCTTTACTACAATCTCATGAGCAGTCTTGAGCCAAAAACACCTAGCGAAGCCATGCCCAGACTTCATCCACAGAAACTTGATCCATTTATTATCTGTGATAATAGATGCTTATTGTTTTAAGCCTTATTTAGATAACTAACATATCCTCCAAGCAATTTACTTGGTTTAATAATGTAACAAAAGTTAGTGTCAGTTCTCTGAGTCCACCATTAACTCACAGTGACCTCCTTGCAAATTAGCATGTCTTAACTAGAAGTGGCCTCTTTGCAATATTAGCTCCTGAACAGAATGCCTGGCATAGAACCTGGCACATAGCAGACACTTAATAGATGGGTCAATGAATGAATGGCAGAACCTGTGTCTTGCTCAGCTATTCTACAGCACCTATAGCCTCAATTAAGTGCTGAAAAAAAAGCACTAAAGACAGTGAAAAATAACGAAGTGCATTGTATCAGCTAACCATGGTTAGAGCAGTGATAATTTTACCTGGGTTGGTACCTCTAGCCCTAGTTTTGTGAAATACTGCAGGCAAATTTCTTTTTGGAGGCCTTATTAAGTTAGAAGGGTATTTAACAGCACCCAACATTTATCTTTGGGTGTAAAGCAAACAGAGGTTTTATTTATTACTGTGCTCAACGAAGCAACACATTAATGTGACGTGTTAAGGCCAGAAGCTACAAGTCAAAAGCACAGCCTGACATTAAAAGGGAAAACGCACCAATTCCCCTGATAATTTATGGACGATTGCAGAAGTCAGAGCTGATTTCAGAATCAGCTCCGAGGGTTGTGGGAACAATGATGGCAGCTGTTTGAGAGGCAGCAAGGGATCGTTCTTTACTGTCAAATGCAGACAGGACTCTTATTTTAGTCCATCCAGCTTTTCGTTTCATTATCCCAGACATTTAAATGGTAGCCTGAGGCAAACTATAAAACCCACATTGTGCTTTAATCTAAAGCAGGTCTATTTAAAAGCTTTGTGCAAACATGTGATTGCTGAATTCTACTCTTAGATTGGAGGGGTTGGGGAAAAGGATTTTTTAACATAAAAAAAGAGAGACAGTATGTTGGCTGCAGGGGATGGCCATGGGGAGGGGGGCAGGAAAAGGATGGCAAAAAAAAAAAAAAAGAAAAAAAGGTGTATGGGAGAAAGGAGAGCCAGGAGAGGGCTCGTGCTTGACCCTGATTCCCTCCCCAGGAAGAGCAGAAAGGACACACTGAATGTTTGTGGTCAAGTTTCTCAGCATTTTCAGACAGTGGGGACACAACTCCCTCAAAAGTTACTTACATGACAAGGAAAATATTTTTCATCTACTGTTTAACTCTAGTTTTAAATTCAGAGAAAACTGTCTAGGCTTTTTATATGATTTGCTTCAGTGCATTAAGTAGATGAATGGTTGTCACTGGGGTCCTGCAGAGAGCTCAGAGGAAATTCTACCCATCAAGGAGCCTGGAGCTTTATCTGGTATTTATTTTGGCAGCAGTCTGATTCCCTCCATCCCCTCAGTGCCTGCCCTCATCCCCTCCATGCCTGCATCCCCTCAATTCCCTCAGGACAGGTCCTTACAGGTCTATAGAACAGGACTCCCATTCTTTGCGCAGCCTCATCCTCTAGACTTGGTAGAAAGACTTTTATCTCTGGTAGCAACTTTCTGGGGATATAACTGGATTCCATGACTGGTCTCAAAAGAAAAGGGCAGCTCACAAAATGACTCGAGGGAATAGTTAACAGAGAGGAACAATCTCTTAAATTGTCCATCCTGTGGAAGGCAGGACCTACCTCTCCCAGTCAAATCTCTCGCGAGCACACATTGCACATGGGATCCTTCAATTGCATGCGCTGTTTAGTTCCAGGCAGTGAGCAGTCTTGTCTTATGGTGTATTGCCATTCTTGTTGCTTCAGCAGAGAGGACCCACCATCAGCAGAGAGGACCCACCACCCAGAGGACTGTTCCTTTGCTTTGATCTATTGGTGCGTTTACATGACAACTTCATTCCTGAGCCAGCAAAAGGAAATCTTCCCACGCTCCCCATGCACCAAGACTCTTCCAACACAGAAGCCAAATGCCTCCTTCAAAAGGCACTCATTCCTTCTCACGGCTTCAACAGGCCAAGGTATGGTGCCTGGGAAAGAGCCCATCCCCACAGTCAGAGAGGCCACGGAAAACCCATGTGAGAACCAACCAGAAATAAATGTGGAGAAGAGGAAAAAAAAAAAAAAGAACCATCAAGTCACAGCCTCAGTTTTCAAATATCAGACTGAATAGGCTCCCTGTTGGCCCCAAACTTAAACTTCATCTCATTTATCAGAATTTCTTTGCTGGAGTCAACAGCTGAGAGTCAGCAGGGTCTGGGTGCCTAACAGAGGAGAATTGTTTCTTCTTACAAACTTCAGTGTGTAAACATCGTTCAGCCAGATCTGAGATACTAGAGGTCAAATGTACTCAATAAAGGGGCTTCTAAATGTGACATCTCTGAGTTACGTAAGCTGAAATTCAGAGTATGTCTGTGTGTGTGTGTGTGTGTGTGTGTGTGTGTGTGTGTGTGTATGTATGTATATGTATGTGTGTGTGTGTATATATATATCTATATATATCTATATAGATATATAGATATATATATTTATATACCTTCCTAAAGCTACTTGGAAATCTGTTAACCTGACTTAAGACAGGTTCAATACCATCACTAACTTGAAATACAACACAGTCAAGTAGCAGTCCTATTCAGAATTAAAGGATTGTGGGGCTGGATGGTGGTGCAGTGGTAAAAACACACTGCTCTGCAAGGTTGATCCACATGAAAAGGTTCCAGGTTTGCATCCAGAGGCCTCCCTGAGTACTCCATGTACTTACATGATTGCATGATCCAGGGCTGGCTGAGGCTAGGAGTGGATCATGGCATTAGGAAGGACCCTGTTGGGAGTGCTGTCTCTCTACCTCCCTCTGTCTCTTGCTCATAGAATAAATAGACAACATTTTTAAAAAGCAAACTAGAGGATCGTGAGTTTTGTCACTAGAAAAGGCATGAGTAACTTGAAGTCCAGCCCTTCACTGGTGTCCACAGGGAAGTTTCCTACCAGGCAGGGGCGGAATCTCTTTCCTCAAAGGGTCAAGGAGACTTATTTCCACATATGTGCCCACACCCATACATGTTTCTACATTCTGTCCTTCAAAACATCAATCCACTCCCATTTCCTCCTTCTAACAGTCCTGTGACTCAGCATCTCACACACTCAGAGCAAACATCCTTTTTTTCTTGGATAAGTTTTTGCTATAGGGCGCATGCACTTGCCAGGAAGACAGAGAGAGACAAAAAGCAAGAAATCACCCCCGCAAGAAATCACCCCCCAGGGGGGATGACCACACCGCAATCCCTTCTCCTCCATTCTCCTCTCAGGATTTGGGCACGCACGCATACGCACCCGCAGAGCAGACATCCTTTTGTGAAAACTACACCTCCCTGGCAGCACTTCATCAAAGGCCAGTTCTGGTTGTGTTCATGAGATGACCACCTCAGAGGGTGCAATACTAGAAGAGGACATATCTACCACTGTCACCAAGGTCCACAGGGCCATGTCCTTGTCTGCTGTGTTTCCATTGGTCTCCCTGCATCTTCAGAACCAGGGTTGGCAGGGAGCTGACCAGGCTGATGGTCTCCCCTGCTTCCCAGGTTCACTTTTCAAGGCTCTCTTTGACTGTATGAAATACTCCCATATCTTCCTATAAATTCTTTCTTTCTTATGTGGCCTTGAGTTTGCTGAGTTTTCTCTTTCTTGCTACCAAAAAGTTCTAACAAACATAAAACCTGATCCCTCTTTTTGTAGCCTAGTCCATCCAGCATACCAACTCATAGGTTCCCATAGTTTTTACAACCTCACTGAGCTACATGGAATGAAGAAGTGAAAAATCCCCACGACAACAGTGAATGACCACCATTACCCCAGGAACCAACATTGTGATGATGTTTTAAGATCTCATAGTCTCTTGTGGCTGGCAGGGGGCGTGGCAGTTAAGGCACTGGACTCCCACATGACTGACTGTGGCTCGAGTCCTGGACTTGGTGGCTTTCTTTCTCACTCACCTTCTCTGTCTCTCTCTCTCTCTGTCTCTCTCTCTCTGTTAAAATTGAAGAATAATAAAATAAATAATTCTTTTGAAAAAAAGATCTCAGAGTCTCTCTTCCTTGAAAGATATAAATTAGTGGGGTTTTTTTGAGAGTTTTTTTTTTTTTTCCACTATAAGGCGCATGCGCTCGCCAGACAGAGAGAGACATAGAGACAGAAAGCGAGAAATCACCCCCAGGGGGGATGGTCACGCCGCAATCCCTTCTCCTCCATTCTCCTCCCGGGATCTTGGGCACGCATGCACACGCGCCCGGCGTGAGTTTTAAGCCACTGGGTCCGGGACGCAAACCGCGGTCGACTACGTGGGAGTCCAGCGACATAGCCATTACGCTAACTGCTGGTTCCCTAAATTAGTGTTTCTATAGCTAAAAGCCACCTTGAGAATTTGAAGATAAGAGTAGACCCATTGGTTTTAAGTTAGCAGCTAACCTAGAAGCAAAAAATACATCAGATGTGAGGTAGCTGATCTGGAAGATACCGATTCCTCTCCTGCTATCAAGATTCTGTATGGTCCTGAGATGATCACACTCCATCTTGCCCCTCTCACAGGTGAATGCATTCAGGAAGGGTTAGTACTGATGATTGGATACCATGAGGATGAAGAGGGGGGCACGTGAGTCACAGAGGACCACAGTCTGTGAGGTCTCACAGGCAAAACCATGATATGCACCATGAGCAGACTCAGGAAAGACTCAAGACTCCTGTCATTGAAATGGTTTCAATGCATATATCTGGAGACCAAGCCTGCAAAAGATGTTCATGTCATGTTCATTAACACCTCCCAGAGCTCAGAACTTATCTACCAGAAAACTATGGATACAGTACCAAATTATTTCCAGTGAAATTATCTATGATGGTAAAGATGGCTCTAAACTGGGCTGGCCCTGAGGCCCAATGGCTAAGGAAACTGGATCCCACGTGGTCACCCATAGTTTGAATCCCAGTCCCAGCATCTTGAAAAACATGCCAGATGTGCATGTATGCCCCAAATCCCAGCAGGATAGCTTCTGACCCATTGGGTTAAGGATTAATTAACACTTCAGACTTGAGACATTATAGCTGGTGGCCCTTGGCAAGTGTCTCATCTGGTAAGAAACAGGCAGCCCCTAAAGATGCCAAGGGTGTTAGACACTGACTTTGCTGTGGCTATAGTAGACGCTGGAGCAGGAGTGAGGGGAGCAGAAAAGAGATTGTCAGGGATAGAAAATGAAGAAAAGAGCACACCCAGTTGCCACCCAGCTACCTGAGAAATCAAGATGGATACAACAAAAAATGGGTGCAGAGGCAGGAGGATGTGCCCTGTAAGGAAAGAGGAGATCTGTGTTTAACTTGTGTATTTGCAGGGCTAACAAGACCCTGAGGGAAAGATGTCCTATTGGTCAGAGAACAGGAATGCATGGGCAGAGCAAGTAAACTGGGGTTAAAAAAAATCCAGATCTGGGATTATATTGGATTGAACTGTGCAATGGAGTCAAAGTAGTGAGGAGAGAGATGGAGAGGAAGTTTGCAGAAGGAAATGTGGAAAGAAGGTGGAGGGAAGGCAAGGATTCTGTGGAAATCACCTTCTACCCACTGCTTACTCACACACATGAGAGGCCCGCACACCCTCACAGCAGCTCTGCCAAGGGTATGATTTTGCCCCTTTTACAGCTGAGGCATCTGAGGGTCCTATAAAACTCTGATTCTTGCCCAAGCAGAAAATGCTGTCAAGTGCTCGAGACGGGCAAAGACCCAGGTCCATGTGATTCTACATCCGGGTTCTTTATTCTACAGGTCTGTGGTTCTGTGTAAAAAGTTAGGTCCTTTCCAGTTCTTAAATGTGATGTTTATTGGCCAAGCAGATGACATGGCGGTAAAGGTGCTAGGTCCCACATGGCCAAATATGGGATCCATAGTTCGAGTCTTGGACACGATGGCTTGAAAATCACTCTGGTTGTGTGTGTATGCATGCCCAATATCTTGAGAGGAGACTAGAAAAGGGATTGCAGCATGGCCATTCCCCCTGGGGGTATGTGTGTGATTTTTCACTTTCCCTCTTGTTCTTGTTCTCTATCTCTCTCTGGCAAATACACGTACCCTGTAGCAAAACGAAAGAAAATAATAATAAATGCGATCTTTGCGCCCAGAATAAATATGATTGGGGATAGTTTTAGGTTTGGAATACTTTTAGTTCCATGAGGACTTGGTACATCTGTGTTTTGGGGGGGGGGGGAACTATTTTCAGGTTCCAGTAAAGATGAAATCTAGGGAAAGGTAAACAGTACAAATCTCACTTAAGCCCTGGGTCAGTTCTGCAATGGCTAGAGACTCCTGGAACACAGAAAAGCCAAAACCAGGCCTGAGATAAACAGATAGTGGGTACACAGGCTAAGACCCAATGACAGATTCAGCCCCATAACCCCACAGCCCCAAGCCTTGTCTCATTAGAGAGGCCAGAAAGCTGCTTCTGTGCAGTTCACTTCTTTCTTGTTTGCTTGCTCTTTTTAAAATTAAAGACAACACTATAGTGATGAAAAATGCAGGCTTTGCAATCCATAGGAAGTCCCTGGAATCTTTGTTTCTCTTCCCATGTCTGCCAAAATGCAAATACATTTCCCTAAGGCCTCAATTCACTCTCCATAAACTAAAGATATCACTAGTCACTCAACTTCCTTCCACATGGGAGTTTGAACATCTGAGAGGAAGCTTGCTCATTAAACCACACATAAGCACATATGATGTCATAGAAACAGCATCTGTCGACCAAAATGCAATGAGCCCTGTCCTTGCCATTGAGTTACAGTCAAAATCTGCAAAGCCCAGCCCCTTGCCCGAGCCCTGGGTCCGGTTGTTGCTCATGAGAGGTGAGGGCTGTTCATTCAGGCCAAGGCTTCTGAGAAGTAGGCAGGGTCTTTTCACTCTTCCCCTGTCAGTTGCCAGACTCAGAGGCCTCCAAGCTCCCAGGAATATAAAGGGCTGTGAAACAGAAGGAAACAAGGTCTCAGAATCCCAAGGGAAGGGAGAGGACCTGCCAGTCAGGAGTGCCCTCCCTGGTTGGTGAGCACGAAGCCATGGGCATGCCAGGATTTTTTGGTATAGCTGCTGGCTTTCTCCTTTGCTATATCCATATGCCAAGTGTATTTATGCATGCATGTGTGTGTGTGTGTGTGTGTGGTATGTGTGTTGTTTTAATGAACCCTGAGATTAAAATGTAGGCTTTTATTAAGTTAACTATATTTGCACCCCAGGAGGGTTCCTTATTGTACAAAGGCTTCACTGCAGGATTCCTTTACAAAGATGGCCCCCCACCCCTATGCAATAAAAATATTGTTCTGTTTATTAAAAGTTGATTTCCATACAGCTTTGAGAATGTACTAGCCACGTTGTGAATGAACACACTGATCCACACAGGAGACAAGGAGGGCTCTGGTTCACCCTGGGTCCCAGAAGGCCTCTCCTCTCACCCCCTGACCAACAACTTAAGGCTGCTTTCCTCCACAAGGATTCAGTCTTTCACACAGCACAATCTCACCTGAAATACCTCTGGATCCCTGCAAAGTTTTGTCTTTTTCCCCTTTTTTTATTTTTTCACAACACAATCTTGCCAAGTCATAATCTCCCCGTCTCAGCTGTGACTGCAGGTGTATGTCACCACATTTAGCTCTTTCTTAGAAATGCTCTCAGTCTATTACCCGGGCCAGCCTCGAGTTCATGATCCTTCTGTCCTCGCCTCCCAAAGTGCTAGAAGTACAGGCCCATGTCACTGTGCCTAGCCTTTAGATTGAGCCAGGAATTGAACCTGGGCCTCCTATGTGGTCCCAGCCTTTGGAGCACAGCATCTCGGCAGTGCTCACCATGGCTGATCCTCCTGCAAGACAGTTTGTAAAGGCAGTCTACAGCATGTCCCTTCCATGAGCGAGTCATAAACACAGCACAGCATGCATGTGAGCTGTCAGGGTTCCCCTCTCATTGGTCAACAGTACAGTCAAGGATCCCAGGGATTTCCTTCTTGGACATGAATTGAGGTTCCAGTGAAGGACCTTCGGGCATCAAGTGACTGCTTGTGTGGGGTCTGGGAATCGAGGCTGATAGAAAGTACAGAAATAAGCCTGTGTGTAGCCAGAGATTCAGAGGATAGCGGGGCAAGAGGGAAAAAGTGTCTAAGGGTGATACTTGAAGTGAATTCACACTAAGCTGACACAGAACAAATTGTGAGAAAACTCAAGGGAATCACGGATAAATCCATGAAAAATATGGCTCCTAACAACTAACTGCCCTTGGGGCCAGTAGGTGATGTGACTAAGGCTCTGGACTCCCACAGGGCCATGATCGATCACACTGGGTGCGTGTGCATGCATGCCCCAAATCCCACGAGGAGAATGGAGGAGAAGAGTCTGTGGCATGGCCATCCCCACGGAGGGTGATTTCTCACTTTCCCTCTCACTGTTTCTGTCTCTCTGTGAGCACATGCACTCCATGGCAAAAACCTAAAAAAAAAATTTATTTTAACTAAGAAAAAAGTACCTGCCCTTAAAATCCATTTGTCATTTATGTACAAATTGCCATGACAGGATTTTTAAATGTTACTAATATTATCTAAATTTTTAAAGGGTTTTTTTGTTTGTTTGTTTGCTTGTTTTTACCAAACCAAAAATTTAAAAATGGTCACAAATAAAGGCAACCACTGGAATTGAAGGGAGCTCAGTTTCAAATATTCTGTGAAAATGCCCTGTTAAGCCTGAGGAGAGATGGGGCAGGACCACTGTGTTCCCAAAGAGCATCCCTCTGATGACCTGTGGATCAGCCCACATCCTGTGAGCTGCCTGTGTCTCTCGGCCTACCAAACCCATGCTGTGTGTGATTCTCATGCTCTCCAAAGAAGGTCTTGGTAAACAAAGTGATAAAGAAGGCAATTAACCAAGGAACCCCAGACTACAGAGATGATGCCAAACAAACATAAGAAAGGTAAACAAGTTTTAAAATATCCTCATTCCTCCTTATCCACAGGGGATGTCCCAAGACTCAGTGGATGTCTGAACCATGGAGCGTTCTGAGCTCTATACGTAATGTTTTGTTTTATAATTGCCAGAGACAGAGAGAAGAGGAGAAAGCACCCGCTATGCAGCATGGTCACACCGCAATCCCGTCTCCTTTTTTCCATCCTGTCAGGAATTTGGGAGCACAGAAGCCCCCAGCACATTTTTCAAGCTGCTGGGATTTGAACCACATTGGCCATGTGGGATCTGACTCTCTTAACTACTAAGCTATGGGGCAAGCCCCGGTTTTTATCTGTACATACATACCACAATAAGATTTAATTCATAAATTAGGCACAGTAAGAGATTAACAATGACTAATAACAAAACTGAACAGTTATAACTATACGATCATGAGAATTATGTGAATGTGGTCATTCCCTCAAAATCTCTGATTATACTGTACCCACCTGTTTTCAGGCCTCCGTTGACACAGGTAACTGAAACCTTGGAAAGCGAAAACTCAAATAAGGAGGGCCTACTGCACTCGGCCCCTAACCATGTTTAATTACAAAATCACCAAAGCAGGGCTCAGAGGCCCCAGAGAAGAAGAGAAGACCATTCCCATTTGTTGACAGGAGCAGCACTTCCAAACTTCTCAGATGCCCACAGGCGTTCCCTTCCCACAAGGATCTCAGCAAAATGCAGATTCTGATTCAGGTGGTTTGGGGTTAGACCTAGGATTTGCCCCCCCCCCTTTTTTTAAATTTTTACATATTTCTTTGATAGCGTTAGAGACAAAGACAGAGGTGGAATGGGAGGGAAAAGCATTCCCAACCCAGAAGGCACAGGTTTTCTGGGAACTCAAACTTGCAATTTTCCATTCAGATATAGCTCTTGAGCTGTGTGTTGTTGCTGTGCCACCCCGCTGGCCCGGTTATTCATTCTTTTTTTTCTTTTTTTTTTTTTTTTTTGGGGTTTTTTCCTG
>NW_006160024.1:1357334-1371777 GCF_000334495.1 Tupaia belangeri chinensis
TCGGCCTCCCCCCTGGCCCGGTTTTTCATTTTTTTTTTTCTTTTTTTTTTTTTTTTTGAGGGGTTTTTCACTGTAGGGCGCGTGTGCTCACCAGACAGAGAGAGAGAGATAGAGAGACAGAAAGCAAGAAATCACCCCCCAGAGGGGATGGCCACGCCACAATCCCTTCTCCTCTATTCTCCTCTTGGGATCTTGGGCACACACGCACACGCGCCTGGCATGGGTTTTAAGCCACCGGGTCCGCGACACGAACCGCGGTCGACCACGTGGGAGTCCAGCGACATAGCCATTATGCTAACTGCTGGTTCCCCATTCTTAAATTTCTCAGGGGTCCCCCTGCTGCTGGCTCCAAGGACCACACTTAAGAGCAGCAAGAGTTGAGAGTAATTTAGTTTGGGATTAAAGGAGCTCTTAAAGACATAGCTCTAATCTGAGGCCTGTGGCAGGCAGACTGTGGCATCAACAGAATTCTCCCATCCCTGAGATTGCCAAGGTCTAAACACACACGCACGTGAGCTCACACACATGAAGAAATCTACTCAAAGCCTGTGCTGCAGATTTTTATCCATACTCTACATCACGTGGGTAATATATTCAATCTGCAAGTTTGAGCATTCATTCTGGAAGTTTCTTTTTGAATCTCAGTCACAGAGGTAACTTTTTCAAGCACATATCTTAAAATACATTCTGGTATCCAGGCATTTACACTTGACTCTTTTAATATATCTAACTTCAGTAGATGGATGTTGGCGTTTTTAATTGATATTAACCCACTCAAGGGTTCCTGGTCTGATTCTCATAACCAGAGTGGGTACAATTATCTCATTCTTCACAGATCTGACAGCTGCTGACTGCTGGCAACATGAAGTGCACCAGGCACTATAAAGATTTGAAGATAATGGGCCAGGGCCAGGTCCCAAAACACCTTTCTCTAATCACTCAGTAACTAAGTGATGTCTTGAATTACCTTGGAACTTAAAGGAAAGGGCTGTTCTTACTGTTCTCATTTCACTGATAGCATATGATCTTTACACTGAATAGACTTCCCTCAGGATATGGTTTACAAGCAAGGGAAGTTTCTCCGCGTGTCTGATTGGTTTAGGATTAAGCTATGTTTTGATTTTCCTATCAAAGTTGATCCATGCTTTGAATTTAAAAAAAAACAATATGACCAAACAGAAACCCTTGCCCAGAAAAGACAGGGAAGGAGCAAACTCATACTCAGGCTGGTTTCTCAGATGGCCACATCACTAAGCAGGGAAGGCCGCTTATTTATTCTCTTAGTACGCAGGAAGATAAATGGAATCATGAAGCGACCGGAGATCCTTGAGCCAAAAGCAAAAGTGGACTCTGTCCTATTTGCACCCCCACAAACCACTCGTTGAGTCCAGGTTCTGAATGTTGTCATCCTTGGAGATCCTGGTACAGTCACATTCAACAAAAAACATGTCTTCTGGGGCTGGCAGGTGGCATGGTGGTTAAGGGCACTGGACTCCCACATGGCTGCCGCAGTTCAAGTCCTGGACCTGGCAGCTTGCTTTCTCACATTCCCTCTCACCCTCTCTCTTACTCTGTCCCTCTCTGGTCTAATTAAAATAAATAAATAAATAAAGTTAGATACAATAATTCTTAAAACAACAAAACAATGAAAAAAAAAAAAAAAACCACCTCCTGAGAGAAGGGCCAGGTGAGGAAATCAGGGTTCCCATGTTGTGGAGAACGGGGCAGCGCTGAGAGGCAACACCAAAAACCTGGGCACCATTTGCTAAACTCCAGCCTGTGGTTCTTGAAACAGGTGGAGCTGTCAGGTTTTCTGAAAACTTGTAAAGCTGGGCTTGATTTTCACCCAGATAAAAGATGAACCTCATTCCACATTCACAGGCCTGTGGGTATCTGATAGGACCCATACTTTCGTCAACATCACATCAGCCAACGCACCTGGGGTAAGACTCATGACCTGGAATGCTGCCCCACACGCTGGCCTTGACCATGATGATCTGGAGCTGGAAAACTCTTCTCAGAGCCAGAACTGCTAGCCAGCTGCATCAGGCGTGCAGCAATGTCAGCACGGGGCAGCAGGCCGCCACGTGGGTCCACACAGTGCTAGTCAGCTCAGTGGGCCATGCCACTGTTGAAGCTGTCTGCTGAATACCCAGTGTTTTGCTTAATTAGAATGGATCCTAAGCTGCTATACCTGGTAATAATTTACCTATCTATTGGTAGTTCGCTTCTATAACTCCAAGTTAGGAATAGTAAAGCTGAGACTTGGACACAAGGAAGAACGATTGCCTTTTTCTCACAGCTCTTAACCCCTGGCTACTCCAAGCTACAATCACGGGCTGAAAGAAGCAGATTTAGTCCATACCCTCTTTTACGTGAGGCTTCAGGTTCCCAGCACTGCCCTTGTGCACTGACGGGCAGGAGGAGTGGGTTTATCACAGCCAGCCATGCTAGCCCAACCGACCGCTAACAGGACAGATGCTCTGAGAGCAGCTTCTCTTTTTCTTAACTAGGTTCTTGATGAAATGAAATACAAGATGCAAGGACGTCTGCCTGACCCACCTGCTCTTTATGCTGACATCAGCAGAAAGTCCCCATCCTGTCCTGGGGGACTTTAGTGTGATCATGACATTAGCATCCTTTTCTCATCTGAGATGGGACCCTGAAAAACAGAAAATGCCCTAGCTAAAAGTCTAGGGATGTCATCATTTGCAAATTGCATTAGTGAATTCTACATGCAAGGTCTTTCCTGGCTAGCTCACAGATGTGGTCACTTGTCAATGTGATTCCATAAACTGCCCGGCTCACATGTTATCCTAAGCTCTGGCGGAAGGACATAACCCAAAAACAGTATAGCAGAGCAGGTGGAAACTGCCATAATGACGGCTATTGTGGCCCAAACCTTTCCAATTATGACAGAAAATTCTGTTTTATTTTCCCAATACTCTGGAAATGAAAGAATGGAGAGTTGGGTGTAATACTTTCCAAGTTGCATTCCTGTCTTCGCCCTTATCACTTTAGTAATGCAAACGGGCACAAATGCAGGTCACCGCACAGTGTCTGTGGTGGCTGAGGTGTGCAAACACACTCACAGGAGAGAAGGTCACACCTCATGTCCACTTCGCTCTTCCATGGCCCGGCCACGTGGGGCTAGGAAGCCAGGCAGCTGCCTCGGATAGCCCTTGGGCCCTTTGCTCCACCACAACCTACTTTGACATGGAAAACAAAGGGAGAAACATCAGCAGACCTTGTTCCAAACGTGGATCATCTGCTTTGATTGTGGTGGTGCTGATTCTATTGCCCTTGGCAAAATCTTGTCTTCCCTGCAGTACAGCTGAAATAATAGGTTGTATCAATTGCCCTGAAAGCATAGCTCATTACACGTCATACACAAAGGAAATAAAAAGCGCTGACACTCCATTTTGCAAGGACAAAATAATTTGCCCCAGAAATGGCATGTTTGCTACCGATCTCATTAAAAGTACTGTGAGATTATCAGGAAAAATTAATACAAGCTGTTGGTTATCAGCTACATCATTTCAGCTCACAAAGGCAAGTCCTGGTTGTCAGTTTGCTGCTGGGGGCAAGGACAGGCGTTAACAAAGAAAGTCACATTCAATTAGAAACCATTGCGGGGCTGGTATTGGCGGGTGCTCTGCACCGGATCCCTTCAAGAACAGTCGCACTTTTTCTTTTGGGCTTAAACTTGAAAGCAAGGGCACTTTGGGCAACAAAGAAAATCAAGTCCTTTCTCAAATGTGCTGATGAAAACAAAGGCCAGTAGGAACGTTTGGAAACTGAGGCTCCGTGCTATCAGGAGATCCAAGATAGGACTATTATAAAAGTGCCTTGGAAACACGTACTAAAGACGTAGCTGCTTGAATCTGCCAGGTGCCAAACCTTTCCATCTATTCCCAGGCTCAGGGCCCCTCAGAAGCTCTCCCCAGGTGACTTTCCCATGATCTCTGCGCTTGGCACCCAGGTATCCCAGGCCCTGCACAGCTGCTGTCTAATGCCCAGGGACACTCACTACCCTGATAGCCTTTGCGTGCCTTCTAGACATCCCTTAAACTACTCTCACAGCAATAGCTGAGAGCCCAACACCATCCAAAGTCCGGTAGGCAGCATGAACATCAGAGAAAGAGAAAGTATGTTCAGAGGTGCTTTAGTACTCAACGAATTTCATTTGGTGGGCTATGGGTTATCAAGCTATGGGTTATAAGTTCATCCAGTAATTTTCAGGGAGAGCCTATTTTCCAATTATTCTACATAAGCAGCTATTGCATTCCTCCACTTCCCCTTAAACCAAGTCAGTCTGTTCATAAAAGTATGAATGTGGTCCCTATTATAGGTGCAGCATATTAAATGACCAATGTTGCTCAAGGATGTGTATGTATGTGTGTGTATATATATATATATATATGTATTTACGTGTGTGTTTGTGTGTGTGTGTGTGTGTGTGTGCGTGTGTCCAGAAGAGACTGTGTCTCTGCATCTGACTTGGCCTTGGTTAGAGTTGACCTGTCTCTCCTCCTGGACTACCATACCAGGGGAGGTTATGACCTGTCACATCATGTCCCCATAGCCACTTTGCATACAACTTAGCTATATTAAATGTCTCTCCAGAAAGTGTTATTGAAGTGAGCTGATTTATGAAATTTATTTCTTTTTTCTTTCCTGGGCTCTGAATCCCAGGATCCATGGGCAGAAGCAGGTGCCCTCAGTCCTGCAGTTTCCTGCTTTACACCAAGAGGCTGCAGGAAGGGCAGGGCCTGGGATGCATTATCAGTAGCCAGTCCCCTCACTGTCTCAGACGTGCATCTAAAAAGCCCTTGTGGTGGCAAATACTGCCCACCCTCCTGCTGCCCCCAGCCAGCCTCCCGCAGCCCCGCCTGGCCTTGCTGCACTGTTTGGTTTGAGCACAGCCTCCACCCTGGTGCTGACTCATGTCCCTAAACAACCCCAACCAGACAAACCCAAGCCCCTCCCCTTGAAAACGTGTCTGTAAGCAGCAAGGAGCCAGGCTGATAGAGGCAGCACTCCTCAGATGAAGGGGCCAGAGGGCTCAGCAGTAACAGTGGGGAGAAGGGAGGCTGGAGTGAATCCCTGAGCTGATCTGAGCTGACGTGAGCTGATCTCTGGGGCACCTGTGCTTCAAGGCAGGACCCTATTTCCAGTTCATTCTTGGTCCCACAGAACAGCAGGAACAAGCTGCTCAGTGCTCAGCTCTGCCAGCCTCAGTGACTCCCTCCGAACTCCCAGCAGTGAGTCTATCCGTATCCAGGAGCCAGGAAAGTCAACCTGTGATACTTCCAAGCAGTCACAGCTACAGCCCCTCACGACAGTCCAAGAAGATGCAAGGATAACTCTTTAGGGCTGAAAAAAAAAAAAAACGGAGACTATCCAGAAACACAACTTTCAGACTCTACCTCTGAGCTTGGCCTCAGGAGACCAAGCCTCCTATCCAAGCATAGAGCCACTGAAAACAACTCCATTCATGCTGTTCCAGTGGCTTCCATGAACCAGAAGGTTCTGAAAACTCTTGGGGAGCCTTTCGTAGATGTGCACTGGACTGAGTTTGTCAAAGCCTTCCTTGAGAGGCAGAGTTAACCCTGTCGAGACCCTCCACCTCAAAGGCTTTGGAAAGCAGTTGAACCTCACAGGTAACCACCATGGAATTGGGATGAAGTAGTCATGAAACAGTGCCTATCCTTGGGTGTCCTTGAAAAGAAGGCAATGACAGCAGATGTGGCTGCTTCAGACAGAAGCCCAGCACTGCAGTCTGGCTGCGGAAGTCCGTGGAAGGGGCTGGTGAGCACAGCTAACAACGCAACGCAAGTAGAACTCCATTTTGGTTGGCTTCTAGGGAGCTAGCTAGACAATTTTCACAATATTTACACAGAGCAAGAGATATGGAGGTCTCTTTGAAAGAAATGCATTAATAGCTAGTATGGTAGAAAACAGGTTTTCTTCTTCATCGTAGAGAAAGTGACTCCCTGGCGCAGGGGAGCAAGCTGGGTCAGAGACAGTCTGGGTTGAATAAAATGAGTGGTGTTTAAACTCCTATGAGGCATACTCAAAAGTTTTCTTGATTGTGAATCATAAAGCAGTTCTTTTCATTTTCATATTAGTTCCAATGTTTCTTTTTTCTTTTTCTTTTTTTTTTTTTTTAATTTGCCAGAGGTTGTATGTGCTTGTTGGAGAAAGACAGAGAGAAAGCATCCTTTATGGGGGAATGGCCATGTAATCTCCTCTCCATTTCTCCCTCCTTTGGGGATTTTAGGCACGTATGTACATGTGCCCAGTTTGTTTTTCAAGTCACTGGGTTCAGGACTTGAACTGCATGGCCAGCCATGTGGAGGTCAACCACCATGCCACTGGCAGGCCCTGATACTCCTTGTCTGTTCATCCAGCATCCTTTGACAAGCTCTCTAAAGCTCATTCTGGCTTAAAATCTGAGAAAGCTAGGATGGTGAATATCCATATTATGAAGCGTTATCTTCAACCTTTAAGGTTGCCCTTCCCTCTGGAGGTTCCACCTGTAAAGAGAGTTAGATTAACCTCTGTCAAGGCTGTGGGCCGGCAATCGCCACAAGGCTGGAGTCACAACGCCATGGGCGTGCTATGTTTTTTCTCAGCATACCCATTTTAGGTTTGTGTGGTATTAAACTTTTCTGCCAGTAAGTAGAAAAAGCAATTTTTGTAAAAACTGAGAAACAACTTGCAGGCGAGAGCAGATATTTCAGAAATGACTCAGAATCATGTTTTGCTAGAAGAATGCTAATGAAATACAGAGCACATATTCATGAAACTGATAACACTCCCTCGGAAAGAAAATGACTCTTATTAGACATCTGAACTTGAGCAAAACATTCACATCGGACAGCAGATGTGGCTGCTTCAGACAGAAGCCCAGCACTGCAGTCTGGCTGCGGAAGTCCGTGGAAGGGGCTGGTGAGCACAGCTAACAACGCAACGCAAGTAGAACTCCATTTTGGTTGGCTTCTAGGGAGCTAGCTAGACAATTTTCACAATATTTACACAGAGCAAGAGATATGGAGGTCTCTTTGAAAGAAATGCATTAATAGCTAGTATGGTAGAAAACAGGTTTTCTTCTTCATCGTAGAGAAAGTGACTCCCTGGCGCAGGGGAGCAAGCTGGGTCAGAGACAGTCTGGGTTGAATAAAATGAGTGGTGTTTAAACTCCTATGAGGCATACTCAAAAGTTTTCTTGATTGTGAATCATAAAGCAGTTCTTTTCATTTTCATATTAGTTCCAATGTTTCTTTTTTCTTTTTCTTTTTTTTTTTTTTAATTTGCCAGAGGTTGTATGTGCTTGTTGGAGAAAGACAGAGAGAAAGCATCCTTTATGGGGGAATGGCCATGTAATCTCCTCTCCATTTCTCCCTCCTTTGGGGATTTTAGGCACGTATGTACATGTGCCCAGTTTGTTTTTCAAGTCACTGGGTTCAGGACTTGAACTGCATGGCCAGCCATGTGGAGGTCAACCACCATGCCACTGGCAGGCCCTGATACTCCTTGTCTGTTCATCCAGCATCCTTTGACAAGCTCTCTAAAGCTCATTCTGGCTTAAAATCTGAGAAAGCTAGGATGGTGAATATCCATATTATGAAGCGTTATCTTCAACCTTTAAGGTTGCCCTTCCCTCTGGAGGTTCCACCTGTAAAGAGAGTTAGATTAACCTCTGTCAAGGCTGTGGGCCGGCAATCGCCACAAGGCTGGAGTCACAACGCCATGGGCGTGCTATGTTTTTTCTCAGCATACCCATTTTAGGTTTGTGTGGTATTAAACTTTTCTGCCAGTAAGTAGAAAAAGCAATTTTTGTAAAAACTGAGAAACAACTTGCAGGCGAGAGCAGATATTTCAGAAATGACTCAGAATCATGTTTTGCTAGAAGAATGCTAATGAAATACAGAGCACATATTCATGAAACTGATAACACTCCCTCGGAAAGAAAATGACTCTTATTAGACATCTGAACTTGAGCAAAACATTCACATCACTCAATTGTAATACAATGGATCGGCTCCTAGTCTAGCAGCAAAAATTGGTCTTAGTGTCACTAAAGAAGGGAAGATTATTCTTTGAGGAATACTGATAGAGTGTGGCTTTCTGATAATCTGAAACAGTTCATTCACCTCTGAAACTGACTGTAAACCTCAGGGGAGAAGCTTCTCAGAAATATCTGAACTAGCAAGCTCAGAGCCAACTCCCTAGTGCATCACCTTCCACACCCATGACCTCAAAGCCTGGACCATGTAGAGACAACTTTGACCGTGTCCTCTATGACCATTGGAGAATGGTGCATTACCATCCTAGATCTGACTACCCACAAATAATGCACACTGATTATTAAACTTGAGCATGTTTAGCAGTGAACTAATTTCTGATTGTTCTAAATGAATGGAGTTGCAGTACGTTTGAGATTCACATCAGCTGCCTAAAGTGTTCCTGCCAGTAGTTGCCCCCTATCTGGGAAGCACTCAGCTCACACTACCTGGAGGTAAGGTGCATCTCTTGCTTCAGCAGCTCTTTACTCTGTCTCTCAAAGAGATCATGTTGACAGACACTTGCCCTTCAACTCGCTCTCTGTTTGACGGGGGCTCTGCTTATGGTCCTGCCTACATCACACTTGAGGATTTTCTGCAGCTAATGAGATGGTTAATATATAAGAAAATGGGTAAAAATCTAGAAAGAGGACAGGTACCTTCACAAAGCCATGCCCAGAAACTCCAGATTAGAAGGTGGACTCAACTCCTTAAAGTCAGATGGCACCTCTAACTTCTCCAAGAGCAGTTTCTGAAAGGAGCAGTCAGACCACAAAGCAGGCTTTGAACCACAGAGTCATAAGTAGAAGGCTATGAATGCTGGGAATTTTTCTTTTAACCTCACTTGATTTGCCTTAAAATCATTATAATCATAATCGTTATGATTATGTCTAAGAAAAACAAGAACTCTTACTTTTTACAGGTACTTACTAAGGTATTTACAGATTAAATAATACAATGTACAGGAATTGCTTTAAAAAAAAAAATGCCCCATAAGGGGCAGGCAGCAGGTGGTATGGTGGTTAATACACTGGATCCCACATGGCCACCTCTGTGGTTCAAGTCCCAGACTCAGTGGCTTGGAAAACATGCTGGGCATGTGTTTGTACCCAAAATCTTGAGAGGAGAATTGAGGAGAAGGGATTGTAGTGTGGCCATCCTCCTGAGGGATTTCTCACTTTTCCTCTCTCTGTGTCTCTCTGGCTAGTGTACATACCCTATGGCAAAAATCTAAATTAAAAACAAAATACACAGGGTAGTAAAGTGGGATTATAGATGAAACACCATTGTCTGTAAATTGATCATTATTGAAGACAAGTGATGGATACAGTCTCCTTCAGCTCTTAAGATTTGTTTGTGTATATCTAAATCACATGAGTTTTGTCTTGCAAAAAAAGAAACCACAGTGTTAAACTCAGTCTTCTCTTCCCTTTCTTCTCCTCTCTCTTCCCCTTTCAATTTTGCATTCTTCCCAGGATTCCAAGTGGCCAGGGGCACAGCACAGTGTCTCATAGTCAGAAGATGCACTCCAGAAACATAGCAACCTTGGTTTCCCCATCTAAGCCACTCCTTACTGAGCATTGGTATCTTGCAGACACACTGATATTAAGCTTGAGCATGACTAACAGTGAGCTACCTAATTTCTGATTGCTGCAAATGAATCAAGTCACTATATATTGAGGACTCATATCAGCTACCCAGGGTGTTTCTGTAGACAGCTCACTTCTGTTTGGGAGGTTATATATAGTCAGTCACATGAAGCAGCCAGGCCTTCACCTTTGAAAATATCCCATAGAAAAAAATGATTGTGGGGGCCAGATGGCGGCATAGCAGCAAAACACAATGCTCTCCAAGGCTGACCCACATAAGAAGTTTCCGGTTTCACATCTAGAGACCTCCCTGAGTATGCTGGGCATGGGTGTGCCCATGGTCAAAGATTGGCTGAGGCTCAGGTGGAGTGGAGTATCAGACCTTGCTGGGGTGCTGTTTTTCATATGGAATAAATAAACTTAAAAAAGAAAAAGAAAAAAAGAAATCATCATAAAGCTTGACTATTGACAAATCTACAAAATATTTTCAAATCCTTGAATAAGGGGAAGAAGTAATAACTAGTGCTTCTAAGAGACACAGAAAGAATTTCTGTCTCTTTGCCCTGCCTCACACAGACTTACCCATTTCCTTGAGTGCAGGACTAACAGTGGCTGGACACAGGGGGTGCCCTAAACGTGAGCTGGACCTAACTGGACACAACCTACTACCCAGACCGATGGGCTCCATAGCACTGCCTTATCCCCACTGAACCCTTCCCAGAGTCTAAGGCAGTTCCCAGAAAGAACTGGGCACAGCTAATGGGGATCTATTTACTGAATTAAGAAAACACATCTATTGGGCTGTTGGGAAAACCGTGATGCATTTTTTGCCTAGAAAAATACATCGTGATTTTTCTAATGACCTAGTTTTAACTGAATAAAGATAACTAAAAAATATTCCAGAAGGCCCAAACTCTGCAGAAAGAAGCTGGCATCTTCCTGGGATGAGACAGACAATACTCTACAATGACTGTCCCTATTATGACAGCCTCATTAGGAGGCCTCAATAAGACGAGGGGAGGGAGACTTAGTGCAAAAACAGAGAAGGAAGATTTAGGACCAGCTGATGTGGAAACAAAGTTGACCAGAGGTCATGAAGAAAATTCTGCTAGGGTGCTCCCCACCTGTTAAGTGGGCACAACTGCTCAGTTCTGAAAAAGTCATGAAATCCATTCTGTAGAAAGAATTCTATTTTGAAAGCCAGATTGGAATTTAATTTAAAGGAAGCTGTTGTGAGCTATCTTCAAGGACTGCCAGGGCTAGCTGTGTGACCTCAGGCATGTTATCTTGCCCCCACATCAGTCTCCCTTCTAGGAAGGAGGGAGAATAATAACACCTGCTCTCCTGGGTTATTGTAAGATCAAACAATGCACAGGTTTGAAGGGCTGAGTATGTGATATTTGAAAGAAACAGGTTTACAAACCCCTTTAGCCCTCTTTGGGCTGACAGTATAGCCACTTCCCTTAAGTGTCTGTGTCCCTCCACTGCCTGATCCCCATAGTGACTCTGGACAGCATCAGCAAGGACTGCCAGGGCTGTCTCTCTCTGAACCAGCATATAATTTCAGTGCCCAGCTAGATGTGCCCCTCCTAGAAATCACTCAGTTACAGCATTAGAAGTGAGCAATGGTCCTGGGAAACAACCAGCAAAAGGCTAACTTTGAAGGACAGTTTACATACATAACCCATGAAGGCCATCCCTTTATAGTCACCTTACACAGTGCCTTGATCAGAGTAGGTACTGAGTACATATTCCTGGACAAATCAAATGTTACTTTATTCTGAAACAGAAGGTATTTCCCTAAGATCTTTCCATCATGGATGCAAACCAGTCACCAAAGAAGAGAGATTTAGAGGCAGAGATTTAGAGATTTAACTTAAAGGACCCAACGAGCTAGAAAAACACAGAAGTGCAACCAAGAGTCCCAGAAATATAACAGATGAAGTGTCCCATCTCTCCTTACCTCATGTGTCCTGCCCAAGTCCTGAGATGGAGCAGCCTCACAGTCACCTATGGGGGCAGGCTGTCCAGGTGAAGCTGAGCTGGCCAGAGGGAATCCGCCAGAAAATAACACCCCTACCCTTTAGAATGCTAAGAAGAAAATTAGAGAACTTTTTTCTCCTGCTCTAATCTTAGTGAACTCCAGGGCAAGTAGATAGAAAGAGACATGATAGAAAATATTACAGCAAATCCACCCACCTCATGCATTCTTCTATGAAGATGATTGCCAAGAAAGGGAGATTAGGAACCAGGCTTGGAGCCAGGCTGCTGGTGGGCATCCCAGCTCAGCCACTTACCAGCTGTGCAAGCCTGAGCTGGCTACTCTACTGTGTATGGCCTCTATTTCTTTATCTATAAAATGGGGTAGGAATAACACAACAATGCACCATGCAGGGGTGTTACAGGAAGAACTGAGTGAGTCCATATAGAGCCCAGAGATGACAGACATACAGTAAGCTACATTCTTGCTAGTTAAAGGCCTCAAAGTCACTTTTTTGTTTATGTATGTGTTTCTTTTTGCAGGAAAATGTATTCATATATAGTGCTACAAGCCACTGGTTTGGGGGAGTTTGATTGATATATTTGTGTATCCTCATGGTGCCTTCTGATTGCCACCATGCCTGTGCATGATTCCTGTGGCTGCCAAACATCTTCCCTAGGTAACAGACAGATGTGAACTCAATTATCCCCACCAAATGCCAGGAAAAGGGGGCCAATTTTACAAATCAGGAAAAAGTACCCATCTTATTAGAATGTTCTTCCCTCTAGCTATATTAAGACCCTGAGTTTTACTTTAAAAGCATTGTTGATAGTTGGATGTTTTCAAATTTATTGACACAACCCAGGGAAGAAACTTTCGAAAAGTTTTTTGAAATCCCAGCCCTCGGGACCAGCAGTTAGCGTAATGGCTATGTCGCTGGACTCCCACATAGTCGACCACGGTTTGAGTCCCGGACCCGGTGGCTTAAACTCATGCCGGGTGCATGTGCGTGCATGCCCAAGATCCCAAGAGGAGAACAGAGGAGAGGGGATTGCGGCGTGGCCATCCCCCCTGGGGGGTGATTTCTTGCTTTCTGTCTCTCTGTCTCTCTCTGTCTGGCGAGCACACGCGCCCTATAGCAAAAATATCTCCAAAAAAAAAAAAAAAGAAAGAAAGAAAGAAAGAAATCCCAGCCCTCAATAGAGGCCAGATGGAAACCAGGTAGATGAATAAACAGACATTTGCAGGGAGGAAGTCAGGTCGTTTTTTGAGGGCTTTTTAGGAACAGCATCCTGGGCAGTGACTAAGCAGAGGAAAGCTGCTGAGAATGGACAAATCTCAGCAGATGGGCTAATGTGGAGAGCAGCCATTCTGAGCAAACACAGTGACCTTCAGAAACATACAGAAACAGTGGTTTCATGAGCTTCATCTGCATGGCTATGAAAGCAATTAACATATGAACATGCTACCTGTGTGTTGTCATAGATACTACAAAGTAGTATCAGGTGAAAAAAGGTCACGTATTTATCAAAATCAGCCCAAAATAATCAGAGAAATTACATGGCACCAGTTGTTCTCACATCATCAGCCAATTAACATCTAAAAACAATTAGCTTTACATTCCATTTCCTCTTCCTCCATTTTCTGCCCTATAAACTGAGACTGGCTCAAAGTCACGATTTTCTCCATCAGAGAAGTTGGGCCACCTGATCCTTGCTTTTCTATACTTGTGTGTCTTTATTTGTTTGTTGTTATGTTTATTTCTAATACACAGCCTTCCCACTCAGAAAAATGTGTTCATCTGAGCAGGAACCGGCAGACTAAGAAAGCAGAAAAACAAGAGGTCTCCGAACACCAAGATGAGCATCAGAAGCATGACTGGCTCGGCACCACGCAGCCACCATCATAACCCCAAAGTCACCCATTACCACAGGAAATGAGGATAATATTTGGAAAACATTTGCATGTCAATATTGACATTTCTGAGGCCATGGGGAAACAGGGCTTCAATCTCAGACCTTTCTGAGAGAAGATATACATGATTCTAGATTCCAAATGCTTCCTTAGTCACCAAAAAACCATGCTGGCCAACTTGACTGTAGAGCTTACTCTTATCCTGATCAATAAAAGGCAGCAGACCTCAAGTTAGGGAACCCCACCCAACAGGAAGGGGAAGCAGACGCCCTCTAGCCATGAGGTGAGTTGTGACAGACAGATGCAGGAAGAAGAGATGAGAGACATAGAGGTTGAGCTAGTGTCTTGAACATCCCATATACTGGTCTGTGTCTATCCCAGGGAAGCAAGGGCAGCATTCCTCTCCCTATGCTTCACTGCAGCCTGAAAAGTGCCCAGCATTCATTTGTGTCCTCAGAAGGTATAGGGCATGCCATAAACTCACCATTGCAGAGCCAGGGGTTAGATTACAGGTAAGGCTGAGATTTTGACCATTTGCAGGGCCAACAAGATCTGGGCAGTGGAAATCCCAAAGGATCAGAGGGCCAGAAGCCCATGGTCCCAGTATGAAATGTTCGACAATGGGATCAGGCCAGCCTCAGCTCAACCAACACCTGCCGTATCTGGAAGACAGGCTGACCCAGAGGCCTCACACATCTCATGGGACTCTATACATCCTCCTTCTTCCAGTTGCCAACCTGGGACATGGGAGGATGAAGAGATACCTTTTGAGAGTGAAATCTGGGTTTTTATTTAGCTGTGTATTTTCCCAAAAGGAAGTGACCTAACCCAAAAGAGTCCAGGTTGCTTTCAGTGGGCAAGTTTAAGGTTGGCCCTGCTACCACCACCAT
>NW_006160024.1:1371808-1375535 GCF_000334495.1 Tupaia belangeri chinensis
GCAGGAAGTGATGAGATCACTGTAGAGAACTTGAAAAGCAACCTAAGTTACCATTTGCTGCACCTCTGAGTTGTGTACATGCTCCATCTGTTAGCAGTGGCTGTGATGTGAAAAGTCACCACAGAGAAGGAGCTTAACTTATGCTGCTGATTTAACAAATGTTTGTCATGGATATGCCAGAAAGTTACACTCACAGAAACACTCCAGAAACAGAAGTTTATGTCAGGCAGACGCACAAATAAGCTGGAGATTAAGAGAAAGAACACTTGACTTCTCAACCCAAAGACCCAGGTTTTCTGGTCCAGCCTTGATACTGAGTAGCTATGTGATCTGAGGTGAATTTTGAAATTGTTTGGAGCCTCTATTTCTTTCTTTAGCAGGAGAGGACTAGTTAAGACAATTTCTAAAATCCTTCTATTAATTAGGAATGGCAGTAATGTTAACAAATATAGCATTTATTGAGCTCTGTGTTACTTGCTTGTTTGTACAATCCCAATTTATCCTTAAAATAATCTTATTTATATAAAGGATGTAAATTGTTATTATCTGTATAAGATACAACTGCTTACAGACTAACATCTATAAACAAATTTCTAATGAAATAAGATTTGATGAAAGTGTATAAGAATTATACTATATTATACTTCTTAGTCTCATTATATAATTATACTCCTTAGTATAATTATAATTACTTCTTAGTATAATTATATAGAGAGACAATAATACTTTTTAGAAAATATCAAGTCCCCAAGAATACAAATCTAACAGTAGATGTGTAAGACATCTAAAGGGAGCAGTATAAAATATTTTAAAGATATAATAAAGAAAGCCTAATCATAGTCAGTCTCATGACCTAGTGATTAAAGGAACCAGAATTTACATGGCAATTCAAATTCAGCTCTGGTGGCTTGAAAAACAAATGTGTGTATGTGTGTGTGTGTCTCAAAAATCCCAATGGGATGGAGATATGGAAGAGAAGGGATTGCATCATGACCACATCCCTTTAGGAGTTTCTCTCTCTCTCTCTCTCTCTCTCTCATGCATGAACTCTATGGCAATTATAAAAAATAAGTGAAAAATAAAAAAAAAGACCTGAGTAAATAGAGAGATATGTCATGTTCATTTAATATTTTAACTTGATCTATACATTTATACATCCAGCACAATTTATATTAAATCTCCAATGTGATTTTTTTTTCTTTTTTTGGAGAGGTTTTTGCTATAGGGCGTGTGCGCTCGCCAGACAGACAGAAAGAGACAGAGAGACAGAAAGCAGGAAATCACCCCCCAGGGGGGATGGCCATGCCGCAATCCTTTCTCCTCCATTCGCCTCTCGGGATCTTGGGCATGCACACACACGCACCCGGTGTGAGTTTAAGCCACTGGATCGGGGACTCGCACCGTGGTCGACTACGTGGGAGTCCAGCGGCATAGCCATTACGCTAACTGCTGGTCCCCCAATGTGATTTTTTAATATAAGAGAGAAAATGGAATTAAGGTACAAGTTTATTTGGACATAAAAAAATCTGAAGTCAATGAATTTTTTTTTCATAATATGCATTTGCCATGAGCTCTTTCTGAATCCCCTTCATAAAACTCGAAGAGATGATTCTAAACTTATTTGAAAGGGTAAGGAACCAAAAATAGCGAGAATGTTTCTGACAAAGAAGTAGGAAAGAACTTACCTTATTATATATCTGGACGTCTATGAAGTTGGAATAATTAAAACCTTGTAGTATTGGTGCATGGACAGATAAGTAGACTTGGAGTACAAATGAGATTCCAGAGAAAAAAAGAACAAATACAGAACATATTCAAATCAATTTTTTTAAAACACTCAAGGAAACTCCACAAAATAATGGGGAAAAAACATCATCAGGTATTTCACAAAAGAGGAAATGCATACTATAGGTTCAATCATTTTTGTTTGTTCATTGTTGTCATAAGGCATGTGTGCTCACATGAGAGAGACAGAGAAGGAAGGTGAGAAATCACCCCCTAATGGGGATGGCCATGCTGTAATCCCTTCTCTTCCATTCTGCCCTTGGGGTTTTGGGCATGCTTATACACATGTGTGGTGTGAGTTTTAAGCCACCAGGTCCAGGACTCGACCTACAGTCGGCCATGTGAGAGTCCACTGCCTTAACTACCATGCTACGTGCTGTCCCCTATAGTCTAATGAATTTATGAAGAAAAATGAAAACCAAAATCACAATGAAATAACATTTTATACTTATTTAATGACCAAACATCTAACATGACTATGTGTGGGAGAGGATAAAATTGAGGCATGGTAGATTGGTATAAACTCTTTAGAAAATGATTTGGTAGCAGGATCTCCCCAAAAGATGAATTTCCACACGTTCTCTGACATGATTCACTTTCAATGACCATACCTAAGAGAAACACTTTCACTTGTGTGATCAGACATGTACAAGTACGATGTTAATAGAACTGTTCTAACTAGCAAAAATGTGGCTCTCCCCTTCCCAAGTGCTCTCAATAGGAGAGAGGATGAGTACCCCGAGGGGTAGCCACACACTATCTGTGGTAGTCTGAGCAAATGAATTACTGTGACACTCAGTACTGCAGATGGATCTTAACAGTACAGCAATAAATGAAAAAAGATGCCAGAATAAAGTTTTAAAATGTATTACACAGAATACATACATATACATACTCTATAGAAATACACATGGAAGCATAAAACCAAATAAAAAGGAAAACGAGAGCATTAGAAACACAAAACTCAGATGGTACTAAGCTCAGGAGTGGGGAGAACAAGTTAGTGAGAGCTTTGGGACTAGGTGGTCAGAGTCAGGCTTTTGTTTTGCATGGTAGATTCATGGGTACTCATTACACTATTGAAAATATTTCATGATTAATAACAAATAAATTATAAATATAAATATAATATCATTATAAATAAAAATAAATTATGTATAAATAAATAAATGACAAACAGAGCCAGTGGTGGGAACTATTATGACCAAAGATCTTGAGTAAGTCCTGAGCTCCAAGGAATTGGGAGGGGGAACCCTATGTCTTATGGGGCAGATGCTGTTAACTGACTGCATCTGATGGGCAAGAGAACGAAGGCTCAGTATGGTTATGCCGCCTGTCCCAGCCACACAGTTAACAAATAGAGCTGAGACCCAAAGCCACGTAACCAACCGGCAACCATGTGGCCATGTGTTTAGAAGTGACTTGTTAACTAGAAGACTTCTTGGTGCCCATAATGGGAGTCTCCCCTTTCAGTCCTGGATCACTCATTCTCTTGTCATTGTACATGTGTCACCATAGCCTGGAGGTCTTGGAACACTCCCATGAGTAGATAACCCCCCAACACCACACTCACACACACTCAAAGTCTTTTCTGGCATCTTTTCAAATCATTTTCATATTCTTCTCAAGCAGTTTCATTTTCTAGACCTGTTACTTCAGAACTCATTCATAGGAAACCTATGAAAGAAATTCTGCTCAGCGTTGACTAAGCATATGAGTAAGTTTTTATTTTAATAGCACCATGTAGGAGGTTTCTTTATAAATGAATGGGAGGGGAGGGGAGAATGCTTGCAAACTGCCCACAGACAAGAGCTAAGAGCTGTGAAAGCGTGGCAATACAGAATTACTCTTTTCAGTTTCAGGTTGTGCTCCGTTTTGTAATAGCTCTGCAAAAAATTAAAAAGGCAATGAATAATCTTTTTATCTGGCAGCTCTTAAAAAT
>NW_006160024.1:1375560-1388768 GCF_000334495.1 Tupaia belangeri chinensis
CCATGAGTGGAAATTTCTGGACCACATACAGAGACAGTGAATTTACCAGGATCCCATTCTGTGCCGGAAATGTTTGTGCAACAGAAATATTCAGCTTGGAATCAAGGAGGACCAGCTGGGGTGAGTTTAAGTACCATTACTTTGCATTGCTCTGAGCTCCTAAATTCCATACACAAAGTCACTTTCAGAGAGATTGTACAATTATTGGACATATGGTGGGCTGTGTGCCCCACCGTCCTGTAAAACACTGGTCAGAGAAGGTTAACCACCTACTCTCTGTCCCCAGCTGCATGCTTGATCTCTTCATCGTATAGGTGGCACCTTCTCTAAAAGGCAGCACCCAGCAGAGCTGTACCTGAGCACATGGAGCTAGAGTTTCCAAAGGGAAGGCTGAAGGTAGCCAAGCTTGATCTGGGTTAACTTCCTAGCCCTATCTATGTGTGTGCTTGCCTCGGGATAAGTTTCCAAGTCCTTTTCCCACAACCTGGTACCTCTGAGCTTCTCACAATGACAGGACAGGGTCTGAATTTCATGGGCCCCTCCCATACCCAGCAAGCACCTATGGTCAGTCTCTTTCAGTGGAGGACTAACTCGCCCAGCCAACCTGCTTTAAATAAATGAAAGAAAAAAAAATAACAATAAATAAATACATACATACATACATACATACATACATACATTAAAAAATAAAATAAAATAAATTCATACCCACCTCTTTGTCTCTTGGACTCCCCCAGGCACAGGGACACAAAGGTCCCACATTCTCAGATTCAACTGGCAATTCCCAGCTATTTCCCAGGCAGTAGACAAATGACCAGGACCATCCTGAGCCTTCCCAGGCAACTCCAGTAGCAAGGGGTCTGTCTAGGCTCCTCCTGGGGATCTCTCCTCATAATGAAGTAGGGAGAGGTCCATCTCCACCATTCTCCCTTCCTTTCTCCTTCTGGATCCTAGGTACCTCTTCCCAGGGAGCTTTTTTGCAAGTAGCCAGGCCAGGGATGGAATAAGCTTAGGGAAGAGGGACAGAGAGTTGTTGCCCTGTCCATAGTCTCTTGGGGGTAGCAAGTTGTGGTGACAGATAGCCTAGAACTTCTTCTTTGGGGAGGATTTTCCTAAGGGGCAAGCATTTCTCCCAGTTGAAGATCTCGAGCCCCTCCCTATTATTATGGACTGAATGTCTTCCCCAAATTATGTTGAAACCCTCACCCCCTAGTTACTTTGGGAAGTAATTAGGTTTGACTGAGTTCATACGAGTGAGGATCTTAGGACGGATTGGTACCCTTATAAGAAGAGAAAGAGATCAGAAATCTTCCCATCTCAACCATGTGTGGTACAGCAAGAAGGTGGCTGTCTACAAACCAGAAAGAGAGCCCTCACCAAACACCAGACCCACCTTCACCTTGATCTTAGACATCCAGCCTCCAGAACTGTGAGAATAAATGCCTGTTGTTTAAGCCCCCTAGTCCAAGGTATTTTATTGGAGAGCCTGAGCAGACCAAGACACCATGATACTCTCGCCTCCTGTAGAGTGGGCTACATCATTCCTAAAGGATTCCAGTGAACCCAGGTATACAAGGCAGAATGAGGGGGATAGAGGCTTCCATTCACTTATAGATGGTTACTGTGAAGCGGCACAGGACAGCAGGGATGGGGCAGATGCCCAGCCACCTCACAGTGAGATGTTCACCATGGACTTCCTTCTTGCTTTCTAAATAAACCCAATTTCTGCAGCTGAACTCAGCCCCTTTTCCTTTACTTTTAAAAATAGGATGTTTTTAATATTACATGTGTATCTGTCTATACTCCATTGCCCATGAGCCAGACCTGGTTAGAGCTAGAGGCGCATTATGGTATCAAGATCCTGTTGGAGGTGGTGGTGGTGGTGGTGGTGGTGGTGTGTGTGTGTGTGTGTGTGTGACTGTCTGTCTCTTTCTTTATCTCTGTCTCTCTCATTCATAGAATAAATAAGTTTTTACCCTCTTATATCCTATCACAACCAAATTTTATCACATGGATTCCTAGGGGACAACTTCATAGCAACGAGTATAGGGAGGAGTTTTCAAAAATGTATGGAAAATGTGCATCATAGAAACACTATGCATGCATTTCAAAATATTCTGCACCAAAAGAAAGTCATACTTCAATTCCATTTTTTCATGAACATGAAGTCCCCTTGTATAATCATTGCAGATACTAAAAAGCTAGAGAAGTATACAGAGAAACAGGCAGACCCCAGACAGCCCACAGCCTACAGGACAGTGGGTTGTTCTCTGCCCACCCAACAGGTACTGCTATGGTTAGAGCACAGAAATGGGATCTGAGCATACAGCCATTAGCCTTCTCTAGAGATAGCTGAGACTATGTACTCCCTTCCCTGAGGTTACTGTTCCACATGGTATTACTCCAGCCACAGCTGTCAGGAAAGAATTCACCCTGGGAGTTTTTGCTCTAAGGATGCAGATGGGGGCATTCCAGATAAGGACTGGACTCTTGAAGCCCTCCTGTAATGCAAGAGAGAGCTTCCCTTGAATTAACTGAACAGTCAAAGGGAGGAGATAGGTGTGGATCTTTCATGCTGGTTTTATTTCCTCAGTATTGCCTCCAATCTTTCTTAGAAGGCTTGCCCTAAAATTAGAAGACTGGTATTTCCTGTTGTTTTTTAAATATTTTTCGTGACTCTTCATCTCACTTCACTTTCATCCCAAAGTTACTGATCATGGTGCATTTTCTTTACCAATAGCACCAGCATCATGTCTTGATGAAGAATGGGTGATCTTGCTGTTGAATATACTATTTGTTTTTAAAATTATAGCATAGCAAAAGTTAAAGTGACTGCACAATAACTAGCCAAAGCCTGAGAGTCAGGGAGCACACCAACAGTGTGGCCTGCAGCAGCCAGACCAAGGATGGTGGCATGGCTGCCTACCAGCTTCTCCGCCAAAATGGGAAACAATTCATGCTCTCCATAGCACCTGCTACACAGCTTTGAAATTATATAACTTCTTGTTTTTCAACTAAGAAAACTTTGCATTTCACAAGTTTCAAATCCCTGTTATTTAAAATCATGTAAAACATGCCCACGCCTTTCTCTGTTGTGACCAAGATCTTCATCACTGGACTGTGTAGCCCCTCTTCTCCCAGAATGGCACTGCCAAGGAGTAAGGGGTCCCTCCCATGATCTCACAGGCTGACCCCAAAACGCTGGCCCAGGGTTCCAGGATTTGGCCAGTCTAAGCAAACTGGGGACACCTGATCCATTCAGTGCAGAGGAATCTCTTGGAATGTGACCCAAGTGCTTGAGGAAGCCCCATCCCCACAAATGGAATAGACTCTGCTGCTCAGACCTGGCCTTGTTCAGAATTGACCCCAGATGGGTAGACCTGGCTACTAAGCATGCTCAGGGGGAGGCCCACATGTCTCAGCATCACTGAAGGGCACAGCCCACCTCTCTCCATCTGCCCCTGCACACCACGTACATTGCTTGCTGCTGGTTTTTCACATGCCAACCAGGTTTAGCCTTGGACACCATAGGCATTTAATTTAGAGACCCTCCTCCTCTACACTGGGCAGTAAAATAGTGTCTCAAGTTGTCCTACTTGTCTCCCAGGCCTAGTATCACACCTGCTGCAAAAAGCTTCAGGCTAGGTCCTAGCAGGGCACCCTCCTTATCACTCTCCCATCATTCCTCCAATTTCGAGTACCCATCCAGAACATGCTACAGCCCACTGAAGGGGCTCTCTTTTTCTTCCTTGAATACTCTCATCTTCATTTGCTTCTTACTACTAAAACTTTCTGCAAACAACTATAAGCCATGAAAAACTCTCAGTACCCCTTTGGGAGGCAACTCTCCATGCTCCACCCAACCAGACTGGCTGGGACCAAGCACCACTGGGCTCTGGAGCATATGGCAGCAACCCTGAGGAGCCCCTGAGACCTCCCACTGCCCCCAAGCTGATGCCTGTTGACTGCTCTGGTGGGCAGACAACTGCAAGAACTGGCAGAGTGGATTAGAAGGCAGGAGCCTGGGGTGGGAAAGAGGTGGTGATGCTGAGCAGGAAAGGTGGGACACTGGGTGGAGGTGGTCGAGGGGTATAGGAGGACAAAGTGGGGTGAAAAAGGAGAAGAGAAGGGAGGAGATGAGTGGTGGCTGAGGGGTCAGGAATTTTTTAAGAAAACATGTGTACTGGAGCCAGTAGGCGTCCAGGAAACAGCTGGCAAAGGGGAATTTTGGGCAGCAAGGGGGAGACCTAGGCTGTGAGGAGGAGGCCTGGGCACCTAGGGTCATTCCACAGATAAGGTGATTTACACCACCCTCATGGGCCCTTGGTAGAGTCTGTGTTTGGGCAATATACAACCCACCACTACTACCTGGCATGGAAGACAGGGCAGAAAAGTCACATCCTCTTTTATCATGGCCCTCTAACTTAGGCCCTTAACAGCCTAAGCTCTCATGCTTTGTGATTATTTTAATGAAACTAGTCAGATGGAGGCTCCCAGGTGCAACCAGGAAGGTCCCTCAGTTGAGAAGAGTCTGTACTGGGATTCAAGCCCAGTGCTTACAGACTGGTGTTTGTATTCTTAAGGGTTCCTTGGGGTACAGGAAGATGAGCAGGGCACCTCCAAAGTTACATAACGATGCTCCATGAGAGCTAGTCCCCTAACCTAGTGGTTAAGGGAGCTGGATCCCACATGGTCAACCGTGGTTTGAACCCTGGGCCTGGTGTCTTAAAAAACAAGCCAGGCACAGGTATGCCCAAAAATCCTGACAGGAGGGAGATTTGGAGGAGAAGAGATTGACTGCAGCATGAACACACTCCATTGGGGGCTGTTTTCTCCTTCTCTTCCCCCACTCTCTATCTCTCTCTGGTGAGTGTACGTAGCCTCTGGCAGTTAAAAAAAAAAAGTCCCTCCCGAGGGGTCCCTGTTGCCTCTTCACCTCTCTGGCCTCTCAGCCTACACCTCCATCTCTCTGCCCACCTCTACTCTTTCTTAACAAGAGCTCCCCTTAGCCCACACCTCATCCCCACACCATTAAGAGCAAGCAAATCCTGAAGAAGATGGCCAGGGGACTGATATAAGCAAAAAATATTTTACCCTCACATTCATAGATTCCCTCCCCCCCACCCCTGCATGGGTAAGAATGCTATTCTAATTTGTTCTGTTCTAATAACAGCAAATACTTGAAACCTGGTAATTCATACAAATAGAGGTTTATTCAGCTTACGGTTTGGAAGTCCAAGGTCTAGGGGCCTTCTTTGGTGGGATTCTTCTGCTTGCATTACAGCATGGCAGAGGGCAGGAGAGGTAGTCTGTGTCCACATGTCTGTCTGTCTCATTCCCACCAGCAGTCATAGGGGTCCGGCCTTGATGACCTCAATCCTAATCTTTTCCAAAAATTCCATCTGTCCACAGTATGCTTGGGTCAAGTCTTTACCTTTTTACTCTCAATGGCTCAGCCCGTGACTTTTGGGGAGATGGTCGAACTATAGTAGCTGCAATCGGAAAGAAAGAGGGACAGGGTATGGACATTAGTTAAGCACCTCTCTCTGTCAGTCACTGTCCTGGTAATTAATTCATTAACTAATTAATTAATTTACTGTCCATTGCCTCATTTAATTCTCAAGGAAAGACTTATGGTACATATCCTCATCCTGAGTCTACACAAGTCAGCTGTTACACTTTCAAAAGGGCTGTATACAGCTGGGAGCTCAGCCAGGGCAGTGGGCTCAGAGCACAGCCGCTTCCCCCCAGGAAGAGACAGACAGCAGCACCCTGAGAATATGAGGCCCAGCATGGTGGGAACAATCCAAGAACACCAGCTCTGGGCTGTCCAGAATGCGGGAAGCAATGAAGAGTGGCCCTGGGTTTAGCTGTGAGTGGATGGATATGGTGCCAACAGTAGGGTCCCCAAGGAAGAGACGTTGGGCTTCAAAGTAGCACATTCAGGTTAGGACACCTTGGGTGAAAAGGCTCGAGTTTGGCAAAATGTTGATCAGCAGTCTCTCTCTGGGCCCATCAGCACCCATGGAATCGACCCACAATGGTTCCCCAAGGACAGGGGCAGCTGTTTCATAGTCCAGGACAATACAGACTCGTCCGTCGGTTCACGTCTCCTTACGAGCACACAGTCATTTAGTATCAGAGGTCCAGCCAGCAGTGCCCACCTGAGTGCCTCTTTACCTGGTACCCATGTGGGGGAGGCAGGGGAGGCAGTGGTTGAGGAGGAGGACAGAGGAAAATGCAGTAAGTGAGAGCAAGCAGGAAAAACCCAACACCCGGGGCTGACTTGTTACTGTGCTTGAGGGTGAACTTAGGACTTCCCAGAACTGAAAATGAGCCCTCACAGTGGTATAGCTGGGCTCCGAGTAATGTGTCTTTGTACATAGAGATATGGACAGATGGGGTGCTGGGAGAGGCTGCCCCTCCTGAGTTTGTAAAAAAGCTTCCAATAGTCTTGAAATAGCATAGCTTGATCCCAAATCCTCACAGCCCAGGGGGCTGCCAAAAAGGGGCAGCCAGTTTTGATCATATTTGTAGTTCAACACACAATGCCATTTTCTGGGGCCAATGGGAACACACTAAACCCACACGGGAAAAATCCTGGGTTTACCCCTGCCCCTACCCCACCAAGACCTCCGTAGCAAGCCAGGTACCTATGTGCCTGTGATCCAGGGCAGCTAAGACCAGGGTTGGGTCACACCGTGAAGTTCCTTTGGGGGTACTTGTCTCTCTAGCTCTCTCTCTCTCTCTCTCTCTCTCTCTCCCCCATCTCTCTCTGCATCTCTTTCATGGAAGAAATAAATGAACGAACTTAAAACATGCATGCACGCGCACACACACACACAGAGTCCATGACCATTACTAGCTGTGAGATCTCAGTAAGGGTCTCGAAGTTCTTGGAATTTCCATCTCTTCCAGTAGAAAATGGACAGACGGGTTCTGCTGTGTTTACTTGGAAACGATTCTCTTCACTTTAAAAACCCAAGTTGAATCATAGCGAAGGCACGACATTGTTGAATGTTGTGGATGTCATGACCTCAGTGGTGCTTCCAGGTCAAAGGAGAAGATTAACATCATTTTGGGAAAATTCAGAGCAAAAAGGGATTTAGTCCTGACTCTGCTGCTCACTAGTTGGGTCTAGTCTCAGCTCTGAGTCTCAGTTTTCCTACTTATAAAATAAAGCCACTGTGCTAGTGTTCTTCACCCTCCTGCCAGCAGAGTTCTTTTTTTAAACACAATTTTGCACTTAGCCCCAGTAATGATAGTGGCTAACACCTATTGGTTGGGTACTGTACTGTTCTGAGAGCTTTGTGTGCATTGACTCATTTAAATCTCCCCATAGCCCTACGAAGTAAGAACTACTATTACCCCCATTCTCTAAGTGAGGACATCAGGGCGCAGAGTGCCCACGGCCACTCAGCCTGGGAGGGGAGGAAAGCCAGATGAAAACATTGCTCCCATCTTCTTCTGTGTCCCTTCCCCACTTGGAATCCCAAGCCACTTACACAAACCCCCAGGCTTCATCCACTGCTGCAGGTGGTCTGAAAAGTTCTCTTACAACTCTAGAATTCAGCCATATCCCGGACTACTAATGTCTCATGGAGGTTTTGGGATTTGATGGGAACTGCACTTGGAAGGGCTTTGGGGACAGACAGAACAATAGATCTTTATACAGGATATAGGTAGATGCCTCTGTTGTCACTAGCAGTCGTGGTCCTGGTGCTGCTGGTGCAGCCTGGAAAGGTTGGGAGAGCGTATTGAAACTGTTCCCAGAGAATATCGCAAAGAGAACCAGAGGAATGGGGAGAGAGAGAGAGACAGGGCAAGAAAGCAGGAAGCATTTAGCTGGGTGGCTACATAATAAACCCTTGAGAGAAGTGATCAGAGAGGGACAGAAAAACTACTTTCGGGTAGAGAAACCTGACGGGGGTGGGCAAGACGGATAGGTTGAGAGAGGACTGGGCGGCAGCGGGAGTCAGGGCAGGAAAGTGCTCTGAGTGAAAGCAGAGATGGTCAGGCTCAGCTTGCCTCCTGCACGCAGCTTGACTTCACCTCTCTACCTACCTATTTCAGACAGAGGTTCAGTGTGTTGAGCCCCTCCTGCCTCAGCCTACCGAGTAGCTGGAACTACAGGCTTTCCACCACACCCAGCCTCAAGGGTGAAAATCAAATTGGACCTCCCACGTAGCCAGGGCCAAGTAACACATCTACCACACTACCACGGCAGAGTCAGGACTTCAGTTATTTTTAATTAATCAACAAACCGATAGCGCTCAGGCAGTGGTGTGCTAATAAACATTTAACAACCAGCTCTCCAAATAACGAAGCATTGATTTGCCATATTTACTGACTTCTGTGGTGTCCATATACCTACATGGCCTACCTCCCTGCTGACAATGCCACTGAGGGCAATCGGGAAGAGATAGCTGCACACCACAGTCCGGGGTCCACCATTCAGATGCGATAGACACAACATGTCAATAACCTCGAAAGCATGGGGAAGAGTCAAACGTGACAAAATAGGACATGGTAAGTTTTGAGACCCAATACCTTTGTTTGCCTTCAAGTTTATGTAAGTGTGTGTGTATATGTGTGTGTAAGCTTATATATATATATATATATAACCCCCAAGAGGGGATGACCACACCACAGTCCCTTCTCCTCCATTCTCCTCTTCGGATTTTTCTCACTCATGCACATGCATCTGAGGTGTTGTTTTTGTTTTTGTTTGTTTGTTTGTTTACCATGAATCAAATTTCCCTGAAAGGGGGGATTTTATTGATTACTTTATTTCCTTACCAATAGACCAACTGTAATCAAATGAGATGAACGTTTACCTTAAGATTTTGTCGTCTTCAATAATAAGAAAGACAAGGCTTAGAACTGGATCACTTGACCCTTTCTCTTATCTCCTCCCAGTTCGCAATGCTTACATCTCTTGATAGCCGGCTTTCTCTCAGATCTGCAGTTGGGCTCAACACATTCAAGCCTCAGCATAATCTTCTTTGTAGTTTTTGCCTTTTTCTGGAAAATAAGCTTAGTCTGTCCACCACAGCCACTCTGCTTCCTGTCATAACGCCGCTGTCCCTGAGCATACGGAGAGTCCTTGCCCTTTTTATACTGTGTCACTTTATGAGGTCAGTGCTTGCCACACTTCTTACAGAAGGTCCGCAGGTTTTAGGAACATTCACCATGCTTGTGAGCCTGCTATCTGCACAAAAAGAGAGGCAGGCCAGAACCGGAAGTTTATCCACCTGGGGTGTTTTTCAATCCACCAAGTGGGACTCAAACTGCGCACTCGGCCATGTGGCATCCAGGCGCCTGAACCTCCACACCATTTGCAGGTTCTTAGATAATTCCTAATAATGGCTGCAGTTAACAACCAGCTCAAAACATTCCTGAAGACCTTAGGGTCAGCTCTGGCAAGTCCTTACTAGCAGCTCCAGCACCTCTGCACCTGGGTGTTGGCCAATGAGGGAAGAGGTGTGGCTGCCACCCGAGAAAACCTGCCCAGGTCTGTGGGCACATGGGAACCCCATGGCTCAGAACTCAGGGACTCCCAACAGGAAACAGGCACTGGGAAAACAGTCTGGGAAACCACGTGTGCTGTTAATCCTGGCAGTCGGCTCCTGCGCTCACATAGACTGGAAGAAGGGAAACACACTGGCCAGGCCGGGGGCCCTGTGGGAATTTCAGGGATGTTCCTACAATGGCCAAGAAAGAATGTAACTGTGGGAATGTGCTAGCAGTACAGCAGCCCAGCTGGAGCACAAGCAAAGGGGGCCGGGGAATCTACTGGGAAGGCCCAGAGAGTGGCAATGACTCTGGCCCCCTTCATCTTCCAGAGCTCGCAACAGGGTTCCCAGCCCTGAGCAAGGGGCTTGATTAGAGTTTCTAAAAGTGAAAAATGTTGGGTTGTGGGCAGGAAGGCATGAGAAGAGGAGATGACGAAGGGAGGCACCAGCATTGGACCATTATCCAAACAACAGTTAGGGTGGTATCCCATGTCCCAAACACCACCTACTAGGCCTCTCTTCATAAAGATCTCACCACTGCCTAATGCCATTATATCTGGACCAAAATCCAAAACATGAACCTTTGAGAGACAAACCATTACCCAAACTATATCATTTCCAATCATTTTTTTTTCATAACGGATTTAAATTAACACTAAAAAAATGAGATGACAGTACAAAGAGTTCTCATATACTATAATAGGACACTCAGTGTCCCCTACTATTGGCATTTAAATGAACATAGTACACTTCTCAAAATTAATGGACCTGGGGCCAGCAGGTAGCACTGGACTACCTGGCTGACTGTGGTTAAAGCACTGGACTACCTGGCTGACTGTGGTTCAAGTCCTGAAAACTCATGCTGGCACATGTACATATGTGCCCAAAATCCCAAGAGAAGAATGGAGAAGGGATTGCAGCATGGTCATCCCCCTTGGGGGGTGATTTCTCACTCTCTGTCTTTTTCTACCTTTCCAGTGAGTGCACGTGCCCTATAGCAAAACTATCTCTCAAAAAAAAATTCATGAGCTAGTGTTGATACATTATTATTCACAAAAGTCTATAGTTTATTCAGATTTTCTCAGTTTTACTTTTTTTTTTTTTTTTTTTTTTGCCATAGTGGGTGTGTGCTTGTGAGAGAGTGAGGGAAAGTGAGAAAGTCCTTCAAGTACTCCTCATGTGGGTTAGCCAGCCTGAAATTCCTTCTCTTTCATTTCTCCTTTGGGGATTTTGTGTGTACATTCACCCTGCATATTTCTCAAGCTGCCAGGTCCAGGACTTGAACCACAAAGTCAGCCACGTGAAACCCAGCTGTCTTAATCACTTAATCACTGTCTTAATCACTAGCTGACATCTAATGTCTTTTTATGTCTAATGTCTAGGATCCTATCCAGGGGGCCATCCCATGGCCTAGAGATTAGAATAGCTGGATTCCACATGGCCAAGTACACAGTTCAAGTCCTGGAACTGGAGGTTTGACAAACACCCTGGCCACATATGCATGAATGCCCAAAATCCTGAAAGGAGAAAGAAATGGAGGAGAAGGGATTGTGGCATGATGACAGAAAAAGAATCAAAGACAAGGTAGACAATGGTGCAGCAGTAAAATAAGATGCTCTGCAAGGCTGCCCCATAGAAGAAGATTCCAGAAGGTTCCATCTGTAAGTCTGGAAAACTCCCTGAGTACACTAGGTGTGTGCATGCCTATGATCTGGGGCTGGCTGAGGCTGGTCTGGAAGTATACCACAGTGGTTCATGATATGGAGGCAGAGCTTTTTCTGAGTAATTTGGAGTATTCCATAAATTGAGTTCTATTTCCCCCTTTCATTCCTTAGGGGCACTGGCTGAACATACTTCATTATGTGCAGGATAAGGTACAGGGCTTGCCTCCTAGTTACTTGTTTTAAAGATGATTTATCTGTAGCAACCTTATGAAACTTTCACTGTTTGCCTGGTATCTGTCAACTCAAATGAGCAGCGGAAAGTTATTGTGTCCCGTAATACCTTTGACTTACTTGACATTTCTGCTTTAAGAACCCATATCCTATGCTGTAAAGATGTACAGTGAATTAATATAAATAATATGTATGTAAGTTTTTTTTTTTTTTGGAGAGGTTTTCGCGATAGGGCACGTGTGCTCGCCAGACAGACAGAGAGAGACATAGAGACAGAAAGCGAGAAATCACCCCCCAGGGGGGATGGTGATGCCGCAATCCCTTCTCCTCCATTCTCCTCTTGGGATCTTGGGCACGCACGCACACTCGCCTGGCATGAGTTTTAAGCCACCGGGTCTGGGACGCGAACCACGGTCAACTACGTGGGAGTCCGGCAACATAGCCATTATGCTAACTGCTGGTTCCCAATAATATGTATGTAAGTTTTTAATAGTGACTACATGAATGAGTAGCTCTTGGCATCCAAAAGACAAGATTTTCACTAGATGAGGCATCTGACCCAAGACTGGATAGTCGTCTATCTCAAATCTCAGGATAGAAGGAGAGGCACAAAGGACATGGAGCCTGGAAGCCAATAACATCTGTAAGACATGAAATAAGAGTGGGTAGTGGGAAGAGGGAAGTTCTCCTGTCAGTTCTGTGAATAGCTCTGGTGGCCCCTGAGAGAGCCTGAGTTATCTCTCTGACTCTATCTAGGGCATGGACATACCCCAAATTCTGACCTGAAACATTAGAGAAAGTTAAGAATATAGAGAAAGGCTGTGAATTAATATTCAAAGGATTAAACCAATGGCAAGAGGAAAGACAGAAAAAGAGAATTCCAGAGAAGGCTGAGACAAGTTTCCAACTGTTGGGTTGTCAGAAAAGTCATGATGCATTTTTGCATAGAAAAACATAGAAAAAGCACGTCATGACTTTTCTAACAACCCACTATATGATGATGAATAACAGCTTTTAGATTTCCATCGAATACTTAACAAATGTGAATTTCATAAATTAAGTGGTGGCTGTTGGTGGCAGGAAGAATTCTTGACCACATCGATTAATAGAGGCCTTGGTGGACAAGGGGCCCTCTCCTTTACTGGAGACTCTCAAGGACAAGCTGAGCCAACTCTGATTGAACTTGGGGATGGTTTTACTAAGCCCTAGAGATAAATGAGAGGGCATATACAGGTGATTCTCCTAACCCCGACTGCCCTTACACAGAAAGAGATAAATAGGCCATCTATTTTGAGGTCCAAAGAGCACCGCAGTAGAAAACAATCTGAGCGATGAAATTCTACCACTGAAACCCCCCTGAGACTCATACGAAGGTGCATATGGAACATGTACTCAAGTATGAAAAAAGAAAGTATCTAAAGAGAGGTGTGTTCATAAAAAAAAAAAAAAATTCAACCAAATGGTTTTCTATATCATTGTCCGAGACCTAGTTTTCATATTGGGTGGAAATGCTCCTTATTAGAAAGAACATACAAACAAAGACACAGTCTGATGATGGTGTGTTGGGAACCAGGGGTCATAATTAATCCAGTATCATGCTCTAATTTACAAGATAAAATGATTGACAGGATATAGTCTTTTAAAATAATAGAAGTTAACTCTTTAGGTAAAACAATTATGAAAGACTTTTTAAATTTACTTTTCAAAGTTTTCTTGGTTGTATATGCAATGTATTCATAATCCTAGGGGGAGTAAGAATAGAGGAAACACTAAAAGAAAATATCATGGCTCCTCGTGT
>NW_006160024.1:1388786-1421961 GCF_000334495.1 Tupaia belangeri chinensis
CGTGTAGGGCTCCATTTCTCCTGCTAACTTTAGCCATCTAATTATATCAGGTTTTTTTTGTATTTTTTGTTTTTTGTTTTGTTTTATTTTTTGAGAGAGATTTTTGCTACAGGGCATGCCAGAGAGACAGAGATAGAAAGTGAGAAATCACTGCCCCCCGCCCCAAGGAGGATGGCCACACCACAATCCCTTCTTCTTCTCCTTTCTCCTCCATTCTCTTCTCAGAATGTTGGACATGCATGCACATGTACCCGGAGTGAATTTCAAACTGCCAGGTATGAGACTCAAACCACGGTCAACCACGTGGGAGTTCAGCACCTTAACCACTATGCCACCTGCTGGCCCAATTATATCAGTTCTTAGTCATTTGGTTTCCTCCTGGGTAATAGGGCATTTCCTAAGCTAAACCCAGTTCTACTGAGAACACGCAGCAGCTCCAGCTGCAGTCAGTCCTCTCAGAAGTTGCCTGACCATGTCTCCAGCCTCCAATCCCTACTGTGAATGCCAATGTCTAATGCATAGTGTGTTTTCCAAGCCTAGGCACCGTCTTAAGAGTGGGGTGAATGCCACTCTGGCCATTGGAGAAGCACCATCTAGCCCGTGACATTTGGCTCAGACACTGGCCCCCAGCCAAGGTCTGTCCTGGAAGTCCAGGGACTGCTGGCCCACTGATCAGGAATCTGTCAGTCATGCTGGAGAAGCCTGGCACATACACAAGCTGCCTCTGAGGTCCACTTATTCTCCTAACATTTAGAAGTCCTGCTCCAAAGACATAATGCTTTCCTAAATAAAATTAACTATGGCAGCAAATGTGAAAAACAAACTCCCTCTTCTTCCTTCCACAGACACAGAGAGCATCAAGCCTGTTTTGATCAAAAGATTGGTGCAGGCTGAGAATAGGGATGGCCTGGAAGGAGAGATGGGAGCTCTTCCCGAGTTCTTCTTCGCATTCTTCACAAGCCTGGGGGTGGGGGGGAAGGGGGTTGTGATCCTCACAGACCTACATGTCCGCCTGCCCAACCCTTTCATTTCTCTGTGCAAAGCACTCAGAGAATACCAGACCCAGTAAGTACTCAGGAACCTGCTGCAGTTATTTTTACTTATTATTCCCAATATCACACTATCAACGTGGCATGGTATCAAGACACTAAATAGTAAAAACAAACAAAAAACGTGAGGGAGTGGAATTTCTCTGTGCCTCTCCTTGGTCCTATGAAAGGATTTCAGAAAGTGCAAAGATAGAATTAAAGTGCAAGTTTGTTCTGATGGGAAAAAAACAAATTCGTGTATAATTTCTCATAATACACATTTTCCATGAACTTTTTGAAGACGCCACTTTCATCAAAGCGTAAACGTCCTCATCTGTATTAAATGAACCAATAGGCCTGGATACACAAACGGTGCCTGAAAAGATCCCAAGAACAGTTGTGGACTCTGTTTCCCCACAAGCAGCAGCAGTCTCTGGGTCTTCTCCAGGGCCTATAAAATGCAGAGGGAAAGGGAGCACTTGTTTCCTTTCTGATTTTTTTGTTGTTGTTGTTTTGCCTTAGTAAGCTCTATTTTAGTTTCTCTTGCCCATGCACAAGAAATGTTCCTTTGTTTCTTTAAAAACACATGCTTTATGTTCTCTGCCTCTAATTAGCTAAGGTTGGTCCTCAGAGACCTAGTGCAATCTCAAACTGGGAGGAAGAGGGAGAGGGGAAATCTTACAAAAAGGCACTCAGGCACTGTGACTTCTCTTCCAGGGACAGTGGCAAAGCCTCAGGGTCTGACCCCCCATGGAGCCCAGCAGGACACCATGCTGCCTGTAGCTATAGGTGAGTAGCTTTCCTGCATTCTCTGGGAGTGCTGGTTTTTGAAGCACCAGGACTCTCAGAGCAGGTGTTATAGACCGGAAGTCAGTATCGAGCATGGCTAGAAACATCCTCTGGGGTGTGGGGAAGGAAGAATGAATGATCCCTTTTCTGAGTCTAACCCAGAGCTAAGAGGACAGAATGATCTGATTCACCTGCTTCCTTTCTCGCTTCTTCTTAACAAGACGTCTCGCTAGTGGTGTATCAATTTTGTTTATCTTTTTAAAGAACCAGCTTTTACTTTACTTTATTTTCTGTGTAGTTTGTTTATTTTCTATTTCATTTATTTCTGCTCGGATCTTTATTATTTCCTTTCTCCTGGAGTTTTTGGATATAGAAACACTGTATATAGATGTAAATACCAGATATAGCGTGTGTGAAAGAGCAGGGTCTGAGGAAGGACAATTAGAAGAAAAATAGGGAGGCAAAGCATTAATGGCACAGAGAAATGTGGTGTTATCTGTTGAAGATGTTTTGTGGTTTTATCAACTGGACTAGGGAGAAATGTTCACCTGGTGAAATATCCCTTTTGTAAGCCAAATAATAATGTGACTGTATGTATAAAAGAAAATGAAATGAAAAAAACAAAACAAAACAAGAGGACGGAAGGACAGCCAGCGTGGCAGTTCCCTGTGGTCAGCAATTACATGAAGGGACCTGACCGCTGGGGCTTTATTAGATTGATACCTGTAGATAATAAACATAGCATCTTCAAAACACTCGGGGAAATGCATATCATGAGAAAACCTATGTGTGGATTTCAAAAACATTTGGCACTAAAATAAATTCATACTTTAACTCTACTTTTCCATGAACTTTTTGAAGTTCCCTCATACATGCAAATAACAAGCAGATTATAAGGAGAGAGGAAGGGAATCACAGGAAAAAGAAGCAAAACATTTAAGGTACACAAACATAGAAAATGATCTGTCGATAATACGTATGGTAAGATCTTTGAACCAATATACAGTGTATTCATGATGGGGAAATCCATTTGGTATGCTGTAATGATACACAGTGATTGGATGTAAACAAAAAAGAAAGAAAGAAAGAAAGAAAGAAAGAAAGAAAGAAAGAAAGAAAGAAAGAAAGAAAGAAAGAAAGAAAGAAAAAAAAAGAAAAGAAAAAAGAAAGAAAAGAAAAAGAAAGAAAACAGATTGTAGTAAGATAAAGGAGAAAGGAAGAGGAAGAGTAGGAGAGGAAGAGGAAGAAATACAGTCACACTGGCTATAGCCTACAGTGAAGGGCTCGGTGAGTGTGTGCAGGGCAGCACTTATAGGATCCTGATACCTCTGGAAAAGATCCAGAAGGCTGACACTGTGGCTGGGTGTGAGGTCATAAAGACTGTTTCTTGCCCAAATGCAAACGACTGATCCCATTGCCCGCGATTTGAAGACTAGAGAACTGGGACAAAGGGTTGAGCCTGTTGAGAAAGACTAGTTCAGGCTGAGAAAGCAGATCCAAGCAGCCTCTACCTCCTATAATTCAGGAACTTAAAGGTAACAGGCACAGTCCCTGTTGCCTGTAACTATAGGGGCATGAAGGGTGGTGGGGAGGCGGGCAGGCACAGGAACGGGAATTTCAACATCATATGGTAAGAACAGAGATCTGGTAATGTGGTGGGAACCACTGGAGTCTAGGAGGGTGCTGAGCCCGTGGGGTAGGTGCAAGCAGGAGAGCCCTGGAGAAAGTGGCATTTAAGCCCAGAGGACATCATAGATGGAAGTTTAGCTGGAAGGCAGGAGCCTCAAAGGGGGCAGAGCCTTCTCCATCTTCTCCCATTTGGGGGCCGAGAAGTGAGCTGTCTGGGCCTGGGCAAGAGCTCTTTAGAGAGCGGTGAGACTGCTGGTCTCTCACTCCACCTACAAAGCCATCCACACCACCCACAACCCCTTCCGGGCATTGCACTGGCCAGATCCAGTGTACATGAGAAGTGCCTGGGGGAAATGGGGGGCTTTTCCTGGGTGGAGCAGGGATGCATGGGCCAGAGGACTCCTGGTGATAACAACTGTGGAGAAACTCACCAACCACCCTGGAGGGATAAGTCACAATCCATAAGGTCTCTCAAGGTGACACATACTAAATGATTTCTGTAGTTCCTTCCTAAATTTCACTGCTTGCTTTCTAAATGCAAACTTCTCTTCTTCTGTCTTTTTAATCTCCATGAACAATAGGCACTGACAACCACTCTTCCTTTTTTGTTTTTAATTTTTTTTATTTTAGAGGTTTTTGCCATAGCGCATGTGCTCGCCAGAGAAAGACAGATAGAGATAGAGACAGTGGCAGGGAAAGTGAGAAGTCACCTCCCGGAAGGATGGTCACACTGCAATCCCGTCCCCTCCCAGGAGGAGTCCTGGGATCTTGGACGCACATACACATGTGCCCAGCATGATTTTGAAGCCACCGGGTCCGGGACTCAAACCATAGTTGGCCATGTGGGAGTCCAGCTACATAACCACCCACTATGCCAGCTGCTAGTCCCCCACTTTTCCTTTTAACAGGTAGAAAATGGTACATTGAGCACTGGCCATAGACCAGTACTGAAGCTCTGGGGCTCCTTGGCCACCCCATTTCTCCAACATAGGACTGACTGCATGTTTAGCTATTGTAACGAAGCTGCCAGGAAAGCCAGGACTGACACTGCAGGGAGATGGGAGCTTGAGAACAGTAGCAGAGGGCACTGGTTGCAGGGCCAGGTCTCCCTGGGGCATCCCTCTCTGGCTCTGAGGGGTGCGGGGCTGACAGTCACAGCCTTGTTATGGGGCAAGGAAAGTATGCAGAGGTTTTTTTATAGCAAGTACTTTCTTTGGGTTTCTTACATTTAAATTAGGGGAATTTTAAAAACACAATAAATCACTTTGGGACAAAGTATTCCCTGCTTAGGGGATCTATTTCCAAGCACTTGAGAGGTGATCCTACTATTAACTAAATTCTTTCATATGCTCATCGCAGCAGTTCAGCAGTCTGAGGCAGGCTATGAGTTATCAGAAAGGCAGGGGGCTTGCAGTTGGGCTGCCCCCTCCAGTGAGCTGTGGCTTGGAAAATAACACACATACTACAGTATACACTACATGAAGGGACTTTGAAAGTTCATAGAAAATGGAATAAAGTTCATTTATTTTGCTGCAAAACCTTTTTGAAATCCACCCATAGTTAGTAACACACATTTTACATGAGTTCTTTTTCTTTTATATCTAAGGGCACACGCACACAACAGAGAGAGGGAGAAAGCGCCCCCCAGTGGGGTCCACCCACATTGTAACTCCCTCTCCAAACTACCACACACTCACACACACACACCCTGTTGCCTAAGTCCCTGGGACCCAAATTCAAGTGGGTGGCCAGCATGTGGATCTGGCTCCCTCTACACAATGCTCAACCGTGCCATGGGGCCGGCCCACATGAACTTTTTGAAGAGCCTTTGTATCGTAGGTACCAATGAACTCTAATGTGTTTACTAACACATTTATGTCTGTGCATACCATATTTCATTGTTCAAAAACATTAATACTTATTGTATTAGTGAGCTATTACATTGCCAACAGAAATATGTGAAATCATGTGATTCACTGGGACTCTGGACTCCCACATGGCTGACTACAGTGCAAGTCCCAGACCTAGCAGCTTGCTTTCTCTGTCCCTCTCTGTCTCTCTCTGGTGAGCACATGTGCCCTATAGCAAATTTAAAATAATAATAATGATAATAAAATAAATAACTCTTAAAAAACTAATAGAAGTTTATTCAACTCATGTTTTAGAAGTCAAAGGGCCAAAGGCCAACTTCTGGTAAGGCTACGATATGCCAAATGGGCAGGATCTGTAGCAGAGCAGCCATCCATAAGTATCTGCATCATGTTCAGGTCACATGTTCCTCTTTCCTTTTTTTTTGGAGAGAGATTTTTGGTATAGGGTGCGTGCGCTCGCAGGAGAGACAGAGAGACAGAAAGTGAGAAAGTACCTCCCAGGGGGATGGCCACACTACAATCTCTTGTCCTCCATTCTTCTCTCAGGATCTTGGGCATGCACATACATGTGCCCAGCATGAGTTTGAAGCCACTGGGTCTGGGACTCAAACCACGGTAGACTACGTAGGAGTCTAGTCAATGATGTAACCATTAAACCATCTGCTGGTCCCTCCTTTTCCTTCTTCTAAACCCACCAGAACTGACTCTGATTAGGGCCTTGTCCTAATGACCTTACTATATTCACAGCCTTACCCTTGGGAACCATGAGGAGATCAGTTTGCCCTTAATGCCTTTACTATGCAACCAAACTCCAACACATAAAATCTGGGGGGACATCCAAACTACAGCACTAATATTATTGCTATTATTAAATACAATTGTCAATTATTTAGTACTTGAATTATATAACATATTGCATACAAAGGTTTTGTGAGGGTCTAAAGAGCAAATACCTGCCCAGAGTGCGGGCACTTGGTCAACACTCAGTAATAGCTACTTTTTAGTAGTGGTAGGTAGAATCATTATTGCCATCATTACCATTTAATGATTATTTCTGAGATAAGTTAGTGGATAAATGCAAGAGCATTAAACTTATTTTCTTCAAAAATATTTTAAGAAAAAATCTTTTCTTCAAAGACTTAGAATATTAAGAATATTTATGTATCGACTAACATGTTCTGTAAAAAACAGGCAAACACAGAGACTCACTCTGTTTACACCTCTGCTAGAAAGGAGCCAGGCCTCATTTCTTCACCTCTACTCACACACCAAAGCTATCTTCAGATAATCAGAGGGACTAAAATCATGGCATGAGCATGGTTGAAGTATCCCGGGTATTTAAGTCCACACTAGGCAGTGTGACTTGCCATGGCTGGGCCCATACCCCAACTGCTTGTGCTACTGGATATCAGACGTAGGTCCAGTTCCCACATGGAAAAACCAGAAACTGTGACCAATAGTTAAGCCTGTCACAAGCCAGGGTTTCCTAAAGCATTATATGTGGATTAGCCAGCTCAATGAAGTAGCTGGCTATCTTCCCTTTTATCAATTCTAAAATGAAGGCATCAAGAAATTAAAACTTGCCAAGCATCACACAATTCATACGTGGTAGAGCTCAGACTCTCACTGGCCTAGAGTTTCCAGCTCCAAATCTCTGTTCTACACTAATAGGAACAAGGGATTTCCACTTGGAACCACCACAGAGGCAGAAAGAAAGACTGACTTGGAGGATGTTGTGCTAAGCGAAATAAACCAGACCCAGAAAGACAAATACTGCATGATCTCACTTATATGTGGAATCTAAAATAGTTGAACTTATAAAAGGAGAGAGTAGAGTGATGGTTACCAGAAGCTGGAGGATGGAGTGTAGGGGTAGGGACTGAGGAAATGTTGATCAAAGGATACAAAATTTCAGTAGAACAGAAATACATTCAAGAGATTACACAACAAAATGACTATAGTAAACAGCAATTGTATTTGAAAACCACTAAGAAAGTTGATTTTATGTTCTCACTACAAAAAATAATATGTAGGTTAATGCATGTTAATTAGTTCAACTTAGCCATGTTAAGCCTGTCACAAGCCAGGGTTTCCTAAAGCATTATATGTGGATTAGCCAGCTCAATGAAGTAGCTGGCTATCTTCCCTTTTATCAATTCTAAAATGAAGGCATCAAGAAATTAAAACTTGCCAAGCATCACACAATTCATACGTGGTAGAGCTCAGACTCTCACTGGCCTAGAGTTTCCAGCTCCAAATCTCTGTTCTACACTAATAGGAACAAGGGATTTCCACTTGGAACCACCACAGAGGCAGAAAGAAAGACTGACTTGGAGGATGTTGTGCTAAGCGAAATAAACCAGACCCAGAAAGACAAATACTGCATGATCTCACTTATATGTGGAATCTAAAATAGTTGAACTTATAAAAGGAGAGAGTAGAGTGATGGTTACCAGAAGCTGGAGGATGGAGTGTAGGGGTAGGGACTGAGGAAATGTTGATCAAAGGATACAAAATTTCAGTAGAACAGAAATACATTCAAGAGATTACACAACAAAATGACTATAGTAAACAGCAATTGTATTTGAAAACCACTAAGAAAGTTGATTTTATGTTCTCACTACAAAAAATAATATGTAGGTTAATGCATGTTAATTAGTTCAACTTAGCCATTCCACAATGTACATATAAATATAAATTGACAATTTTTATTTGTCGATTTAAAAATAAAGAACACATCTCTGTCCTTTAAGGCTAACTCTTCTATCCAGGTTTAGTGAAAAAGAAAATGTCATAATCAAATAAATTTTGCAAGTCTAGTATATTATACTTCTTCTTTGAGGTATTTACATGGCACATTAGCATTTAAAAGTTTTGAGAAACTGGTCAATATTTGAAAATGTTTACTATACTAGAAACAGCCAGGAAACCTGCCTGCAGCCACATACCACACCCAGAACTACTGGAGCAACCACACCCACCCACAAACCTGCCCTTTCTTTATGAGAGCCAGACCCAACCACCGGGCCAGTCACACAAATGTCTGCAGCCTAGGCCACCGAGGCACTCACAGCCATTGCTGAATTTGACTTCAGATTTAAAAAGAAATAAATTTAAGAGTACACAGGGAATACACTATTATGCCAACCCCAAATCAAAGCCAATATCCCACCCAACTGACACTCTGGGACCTGTTCCAAGATAAAGTCTTTTGCCATAAAATTGATAGAGGCAACTATTCCATTAGATGTGCAAGTATCAATGTAGAAACACAGAAACAAAAAAAGCAAAAGCAAGATAGCATAATATCTCCAAAAGAACATAATAATTCTCTAGTAACAGACCTCAAAGAAAATGAAATATATGATATGCCTAAAAATAAATTTTAAATAATGTTCATAATTCACCAAGTTACAAGAGACTACAGATTAAAAATTTGCCAAAATCGGAAAACGGTTAATGATTTGAATAAGAATTTGAATAAGAAATTAAACAGAACGATATATAATTAAAAGGAAATAAAGTCTTAGGTCTGAGGAATTCAGTATATGAAATAAAAAATATAGTTGAGAAATTAAACAATAGAATTGATCAAGCATAAGGCAGAACTTCTGAACTGTAAAACAAGTTTTTAAAATAAGTCATTCAGACAAAAAGAAGAAGAAATAAAAAAGAATGAAGAAAACCTGTTGGGCCTATGAGACAATATTAAGTTATCACATATTCACATTTTTTTGAAAGTATCAGAAGGAAAAGAAATGGTAGGGGAGAGTATAGAAAATCTACTTAGTGTAATAACAGCTGAAAACTTCCCAAGTCCTCGATTCAGGAACTCCAAGGGTACTCAAAGAGACTGAACCAAAAAATCCTCTCCAGTATTTATTATAGTCAAATTATCAAAGACCATGACAGGGGGCCAGCAGATGGCATAAGGTTACGTCACTGGACTCTCACGTGGTAGGCTACAGTTCAAGTCTTGGACCTGGTGACTTGAATTAACACTGGGTGTGTATGCATGCATGCTTAGGATCCTGAGAGGAGAGGAGAGGAGAAGGGATTGCAGTGCAGCCACCCCTTCTTGGGGAGGGTGATTTCTCACTTTCTGTCTCTCTGTCTCTCCAACCAGTACACACGCCCTATAGCAAAAATCTCTCAATCAACCAATCAATCAACCAATCAATCAATAAATGAAAGGGAAGTCTAAAACCACAAAAGAAAAGCATGAAGTCACATATAAGGAGATCTCCATTAGACTAATCATAAACTTCTCAACAGAAACCTTACAGGCAAAAAGAAAATTATATTATATTGAGTCATTGGAAAAGTCATGAAAAGTCATTTTTCTATGCAAAAATAATGTCATGACTTTTCCAACAACCCAATATATTCAAAATGCTGAAAGAAAAAACTGCCAGCTGAGAATACTATACCCAGATCAACAGTGGCATATATGTTAAGGTACTGGATCTCACATGGATGACTGTGTAGTTCAAGTCCCAGATAGAGTGGCTTGAAAATCGCACCAGGTGTGTCTGCATATTGTGTGCAAAATTCCAAGAGGAGAAAACAGGGAAAGTCATGGCTGTCCTCCTAAGGAGTGATTTTTCACTTTCCCTCTCTCACTCTCTAACTCTCTCAGTCTCTCTCTAATGAACACACATGCCCCATAGTAAAAAATTTTTTGAGAGGTTTTTGCTATAGGGTGCGTGTGCTCGCCAGGCAGAGAGAGACAAAGAGACAGAAAGCAAGAAATCACCCCCCCCAGGGGGGATGGCCACGCCGCAATCCTTTCTCCTCCACTCTCCTCTCGGGATCTTGGGCACGCACTCACATGCACCCAGCGTGAGTTTTAAGTCACCACATCTGGGACTCGACCTGCAGTCAACTACATGGGAGTCCAGCAACATAGCCATTACGTTAACTGCTGGTCACCCCCCTAGTAAATTTTTTTAAAAAATACTATACCCAGCAAAGCTATCCTTGAGAAATGAAGAATCAAAGTCTTTCCCAGGCTAAAAACAAAAACAAAACCAGGGAATTCATCTCCACTGGCTTTTGAGAATTACTTAAGGAAGTTCTACATCTGGGACACTAACTGCCATCTTGAAAACTTGTGAAAGTATAAGACTTACTGGTAGGGTGGATATACAAGTGAGATAGGGAAAGGAATCAAATCTTAGTACTAGAGAAAACCACCAAATTGAAAAGACAAACAATAAGAGAGGAAGAAAGGAACAAAGAAAAATTTAAAAGAACCAGAAAACAATAGATAAAATGATAGGAGTAAGTTCTCACTTATCAATAATAACCTGGAATGTAAACAGATTAAGATCCCAAATTAAAAGCTGTTAACTGGCTAAATGAATCCAAATGATTTTTAAAAGAACTATTTAATTTTATTCATTGTCAATATTTTATTTTTATTTTATTTTTGAAGTTGACCAGAGAGAGACAGAAAGAGATAGAAGGAAAGTGAGAAAATAAGCTGCCAGATCTGGGACTCAGACCACAGTCAGCCATGTGGGAGTCCAGCCACCTTAACCACCGTGCCACCTGCTGGCCCTGAATCAGAATAACTTTTAAAAGACTCAGCTGTATACTACCAACAAGAACACATTTCACCAGGAAAGATGCAAATAGCCTGAAATGGAAGAGATGAAAAAAGATATTCCACACAAAGGGAAACCAAAAGCAAGTAGGAATATCCATCACTTATATCAGATAAAATAGTCTTTAAGTCAAAACTGTAAAACGAGACCAAAAGAAGTCACTTAAACTTAAAATAGTAAAGATTTCAATTCAGTAAGAAGATATAAAGTTGTAATTTTATATATATATATATATACACACACACACACACACACACACACACACACACATCCAATGCCAGAATATCCAAATACATGAAGCAAAAAATGATTAGACTCAAAGAAAGAGGTAGACTTCATTATAATAATAGTTGAGGACCTCAACACCCCACTCTCAGCATTGGTCAGATAATCTAGACAGAAAATTAACAGCACAAAAAAAATTAGATTTACACTGCACAGTAGACCAAATAGACCTAAATGTTCTGATATAGGCAGAACATTTCATCCAACAGATAGAGAATGTACATTATTCTCACCAGTACATGGAACATTCTCCAGTACAGACCATATTTTAGGCCACAAAATAAGCCTCCACAAATTTATAGAAATAAAAAGTATCTCAATTTTTTATTTCTTTATATCTACAATGTAATAAAACTAGATATCAACTCAAAGAGAAATTTTGGAAAATATGTGCATATACATAGAAATTGAATAACATGCTCCTGAACATAGGTCAATGAAAAAACTAAAAAGGAAATTTAGAATTTTTCAAAACAAGTAAAAATGGCAATACAACGTAGCAAAACCTATAAAAACCTATAGAATACAACCAAAGCAGTACTAGGAAAGAAGTTTATACATTAAGTGCCTACACCAAGAAAGTAGATAGACGTCGGGGCTGGCAAGTGGTGTGGTGGTTAAGGGCTCTGGACTCCCACATGGCCGACCATGGTTCAAGTCCCGGACCTGGCAGCTTGCTTTCTCACTTTCTCCCTCTCTGTCTCTCCCTGGTCAAATTAAAATAAATAAATAAATAAATAAAGTTAAATAAAAATAATTCTTTAAAAAAAGAAAGAAAGAAAGTAGAAAGACCTCAATGAACAACCTAACAAAACACCTCAAGGAACTAGAAAAGCAAGAATAAACCAAATCTAAAACTAGTAGAAGGAAAGAAATAATAAAGATCAGAGCATAAATAAACAAAATTGAGATCTAAAAATAATGGAAAAGATTTTTTAAATTATTTCTTTGAAAAGATTAAAAAATCAACAAACCTTTAGCTAGACTAAGAAAAAGAAAAAACCCTCCCAAAATTAAATCAGAGACAAAAGGGAGACATTACAACTGATACTACAGAAATATAAAATACCATTCAAAAAGGAGACACTACAACTGATACCATATAAATACAAAAGATCATTAGCTAGACTAGGAAGAAAGAGAGAAGATCCCCTCAAAATAAAATCAGAGACAAAAAGAGGAGCCATTATAACGAATATCACAGAAATATACATCATGAGGGAGTATTATGAACAACTATATGCCAGGACCAGCAGTTAGCTTAATGAACAACTATATGCCAACAAATTGGAAAATCTAGAGGAAATAAAAAAATTTTCTAGATACCTATAACTTATTAATATTGAACTAGGAAGAAATACAAACTCTGAACAAATAACCAGATTGAATTAGAAATAAAAATCTCTCTACAACATCTCAAGACAGAATGTCTTCATTGCTGCATTCTATCAAACTTTTGAAAACCTGACACTAGACACTAGACAGTGGCAAATTATCCCTGTTTGTAGACAACATGATCTTTTATATAGAAAAACCCAAAGACTTACCAAAACTCTTAGAACTGGTAAAAAGAATTCAGTAAAATTTCAGGATACTAAATTAAAATACAAAAATAGCCTTTCTCAAAAAAAAAAAAAAATAGCCTTTCTCTACACCAATAATGAACTAGCTGATAAAGAAATCAAGACAACAAATATTTAACTTTGTTTAAGCCAGTGTTCCATATTAACTCTAGAAGCCTTTCTTTGAGCAACACCTATTAATAATCTAGGAAATTTATTTTGGAAAACACCACTTGTACATCTAGAAGTTTGAGAATTTGTTTTAATAACTTTTTCTTCTACCTTGACCCTTTGCCTATGGCCTGGTATCTTTTTATTTATTTTTTTTAATTTAGTTTTTACAAACAATGTATCTTCAACAAATGCTTTCTAAATAAGAAAAAGAAAAAGAGGGACAGGACTGGAGTCTAACCAATGAGTTAGAAAGATCCCTAGGAAAGTCGAGGACTGTGTTTGGTGGTCACTGTGGAGGGCAATGTGGAAGGCCTGACTGCCCCGGTGCAGCAGCAAGGAAGCTAAGATGCAGAGAAGAGGAGCTCCAGGAGATATTATGTAGAACACAGATCTTCCAGAGCCAGACCCCCTGAATGGCTGGAAGAAAAGGACCTGCCGTCAACTGCAGCAAACAGACCTCCTAAGTGAGGGACCACTGTTTCCTGTTGGTGGCACATTCCAATTTTAGAAAAGGAAGGTTTACAAACAACAGCCTCAAGTATTGAGCCTGCAACACAGTCAGTTTGGTGACCATAGTGATGGCATATGGCCACTTTGAGTTTGCCAGTCAACTCAGAGAACCTTCTCAGGACCATTAATGTGTCCCCGGTGAGGGTGACTTGTTGACTTCAGACTTAGAGCAGATTTGTAAATCACCATCTGAGGACAGACCACCTATTTTCAGCAGTGTAATTCATTCCTTGAGGAAATGAAGAACTGATACAAAGGACACCCCCTTCTCGCCCACCCATTTTCCACTCACTGTCATCCTACGGGTGATTCACTTCAGTACCAGCATGCTCACTAACGTCTGTAACACACAGCTTTTTTCTCTGAAGTTTATTTATTTCTTCTAAGAGAGAGAAGCACCCCCAATAGGGTTTTTATATCTCAATTCACTCCCAGCCTCAGTCAGCCAAGATCATGGGCATACAATCACCAGCACGTACAGAGAGGTCTTAGGATGTAAGCAAGGGCCCTTTTCCTGCGGGTCCAGTTGTGCCACATTTGACCCCGTAACACATCTTTTCAAGTTCAGGATCTTCCAGTAGGCGCCACAGTGGATGAAACGTGTTGCAAATAACCCTTTGATCTTTAACTGCGGTGAATGAGCACTTAACGGGTTTTACTGAAGGCAAGTGACTTTCTCATAAGAAATTCAGTATTTTCTGAAGTCACATGAGCTCTTCCAGATCAAGCAGGCTCCAACTAAGACACTCAGGTTATTGTTTTAAGGATGACTGACAGCCAAGATCTGGCTACATAATTTGTGGATCCCAGTGTGAATGGAAACACTCAGGGCCTCTTGTTCAAAAAGCACTAAGAATGACAAGACAGTAAAAGCAGAGCGTGGAACCTTACGTGGACCTTTGTGCACTGTCTTCTGCCTTTGCTTATTCTTACACTATCAGAACCCTAAGTTCATGAGCCTAGCACAGGCTGAGACATCGCAGAACATACTGATCACCAGAAATGCTTCAAACTGCTCCAGCATCTTGATTTGACCAAATTCAGAAGGTCTCAGGCTTAGTATTTCCTCTTTTTGCTGCCCTTCTTTAATTTACACATGTACATTTTAATGGAAATATAATCCTTCTGATGTGTGGTTCATTTTTCTTCCAGTAGTCAAAGCATTTACAAAGCACTTGATTCATAAAAGGGCTTTTATTCATTTTCTTATTTTTTGCCATTCTTATTTTTTGCCAGAGAGCATGTGCATGAGCAACAGAGAGAGAGAATACATCCCCCAACAGGGCTTGGTCATCCTGAAATCCCTTTTCCTCCAATTTTCCACCCTATCATGTTTCTAATGGAAATATAATCCTTCTGATGTGTGGTTCATTTTTCTTCCAGTAGTCAAAGCATTTACAAAGCACTTGATTCATAAAAGGGCTTTTATTCATTTTCTTATTTTTTGCCATTCTTATTTTTTGCCAGAGAGCATGTGCATGAGCAACAGAGAGAGAGAATACATCCCCCAACAGGGCTTGGTCATCCTGAAATCCCTTTTCCTCCAATTTTCCACCCTATCATGTTTCTGAGCGTATACACACACACACACACACACACACACAGAGGTAAGCCTGACATATTTTTCAAGCAGCCAGGGCCAGGACTCAAACCCTGATTGACCACATGGAATCTGTCTTTTCCTGCATAGCACTTAATCAGTTAACTATGAAGTCGACCTGGTTTTCATTATTGACTTAAGTTTGAAGATCCTTTCCTAGTTCCAATTCCATTTACAATGAACACATGGGGAATAAGATCTCCCTGTTTCACAGGCTAATTCCTATAATTCAGGAAGGCCAATTCTGTTCTTCCCAGGTGGGGTTAGAGCACAGACCATGGTTAGGTCCTACTTTTGGAAGCACCTTTTGAGAAACACATCTGAATTAAGGTTTTCAGTGAGTACTCCCCAGCAATGTCCTTGTTCTGGGAAGCCATGTGCTTATCTACAGAAAGCTTCTATCACTCATGAAGTAAATTACATTTTGGAGAGTGCCTCAAGACTGTGGTCTCTCTCATGCACATCCTAAGTGGGACACTGTCCTCCTGAGGGTAGATTAGTTCTCTTGAAACAACCTAAAGACATTTGAGGCCAAGCAGTGAGCCAAAAAAGGATAAGAAATAAGAAGCAACTTTTTCTTCAGCTAGCTGGAGTTCTTGTGGGCATTTAGAAAGATTTTGTAGTTCTAGGGAACTTCAGGAAGAACCCATGCTGGGCCTGGCAGTGGAGACTTGGTTAGAATAAGCCTATATTTCCCAGGGGTCTGCTTCAAAGAAAACAGCATTTACTTTGTTGTACATGTTTGTATATTTTTTTAAATTGTGAGGGGCCCACATTCTCTGACAAAGACAGGGAGAAAGATAGGAAAGGTGAAAGCACCCCCAAGTGGGATGAGGCCATGCTACAATCTTGTCTCCATTTCTCCATCCTCTGGGAATTTGGGACACACACAAACACGTACCTAGTGTGTTTTTCAAGCCACCAGGTCCAGGATTTGAACTATGGTCAGCCCCGTGAGATCCAGCTCCTTTAACCACTAAGCTATGGGGTTGACCTTGGGTATATTCATAAACAGTGTATTTAATTTTCTTATTTTATAATAACACCACATACTTAGCAAGTCATAAAGAAGATTTAGCTTTGGCCTGCAGGCTGCCATCTTTTTAAAAACCTGAGAAGCCATAGCTTTCAAATAAGCCATCAGTAAGAGAGGACTGAGAAAGTAAGAAAAAGGGGATCTGGATAAGCCACCATGTAGCAACCAACAATCCAACAATATGCATCACTCAGAATGTGCAGCTCACCACACTCATGGCGTAGTTTCAAAGAACATACATTGTTCTGTCATACTTGTTATGAAACAAATTAAAGCTGCTTAAAAAACCCCACTAATTAAAACAAGGGACCAGGCCTGAACTGGGCCTGTAGCACAATGGTTAAGAGAGTTGGATCCCATATGACGGACTACAATCTGAATCCTGGCTCTGGTGGTTTGAAAACAAAAACAAAACAGTGTGTGTGTGTGTGTGTGTGTGTGTATGCCCAAAGTTATGATGGGAAGGAGACATAGAGGAAAAAGGATTGAGATGTGAACAAACCTATGGGGGCAGGGGATCTGCGCTCTTGCGCGCGCTCTCTCTCTCTCTCAAGCACATATGCCCTCTAGCAAGTATAATTTTTAAAATATAATAATAAAGTAAGAGGCCAGACATAGCTCAGCAGTAAAACAGGAGAAATAGAAACAATAGAAGATATATAGATATGTAAGAGGAAATGTATTATGGTAACTGGCTCAGCCAGTGGAGGCTGAGAAGTTCCATAATCAGCTGTCTGCAAGCTAGAGACCCAGGAAAGTTGGCAGTGAAATTTAGCTCAAATCCGAAGGCCTGAAAACCAGGCCAACATGTAAGTCCTGGTCTGAGTCTGAAAGAACAAGAATCAAGAGTGCCAATATCCCAGGGCAGAAGAAGATGAATGTGTCCACTCAAGCAGGCAGAGTGAACACTTGTTTTACTCAGACTCTCAATGACCGGGTGATGCCCATCCATAGTGGCAAGGGTGGACCTTCCTCATTCAATCTACCAATTTGTATACTTATCTCTTCTGGAAACACTCTTATAGACTGTCTGAACTATCTTGTCATCCCTTAGCCTAATCAAGTCAACACATACAATTAATCGTTACACATGCATTGTCTCTATTCCCTTCTATGCTCCTCCTTCTCACTAAATAGCACCTAATTGTTAACCCTAGAACCTAGGAGTTGCCTCTAAGTGCTTCCTTTCCTTCATCTCCCACATTTTCTCCATCAACAGACTCCACTCACTTTTCTAGACCAGGGCTATCTATCACCCATGCCCCGGCTATTGTCACCTCTTAACCAAAACTGATGAATAACCACCTAACAGCTTTCCAATTCCATTTCCAGTTCCTCTAATCTATTCTCCACACAGCTTCTTTTTTAATTAATTAACTAATTAATTAATTTTTATTTCATTTTCTTTTATACATTCAATCACATTATTATTTGTCTTATGAAATGGATATTTCAACAGGTGAACATTTCTCCCTAATACAGTTGATAAAACTACAAAATATCTTCAACAGATAATACCACACTTCTTTGTGACACTAATACTTTGCCTCTTAAGTCTAACCCAAATCATGGTATTTCTCTGCTTAAAATCTTTTTAATGACCCCTCCCTATTGGATTTAGTTTAAAACCTGGACTCCTTGGAGCCAGTGAGTGGTATAGTGGTTAAGGCACTGGACTCCCACTTGGCCAACCACAGTTCAAGTCCTGGGGGCCAGCAGGTGGCATGGTAATTATAGGTGTTGATTGTTCACATGGCCAACCATGGTTCAAGTCCTAGACCTGGTGGCTTTCTTTCTCACTTTCCCTCTCTCTCTTTCTCTGTCTGTCTCTGATAAAACTGGAAAATAGTAATAATTGTAAATAAAGTTAAATAAAATAATTCTTAAAAAATACATCAGAATCTTTGAACTGGAAGACAAAACCTTTGACTTAGATAAAAACCACCAAAAATAATGAAAAAATAATTTAAAAAATGAAAACAACATACTGGAAATACTAGATACCATAAAACACCCAAATATATGAGTAATAGGTATTCCAGAAGGTGAAGAATTATACAAGGGCATAGAAAATCTATTCCATGAAATACTTGCAGAAAACTTTCCAAACATAGAAAAGCATTCAGTTATCTGGACCCAAGAAATACAAAGGACCCCTAATAAAGTTAACATATGAAGATCCTCTCCATGGCACATCATACCCAGAGTGGTAAAAATCACAAAGACAAGATTCTAAAATTGACAAGAGAGAAATTTTGTCACTTACAAAGGTTATCCTATTAGGCTAACATCAGGCCTCTTGACTGAAACAATGCAGGCAAGAAATCATTGGGTAGACATATTCAAATTCTAAAAGAAAAGCCATTTCAACAAAGAATACTATATCCAGGAAGATTATACTTCAAATGGGAAGAATGAATAAAATCATTCATAGACAAACAAAAACAAAGAATTCACCAATACTAAAACCAGTTCTTCAAGAAGTACTAAAGGGAGTACTATATTTTAAAAACTAAAGAGAGATAAACAGAAATAAGAAAACAAAAAACAACCAAGAAAATGGCTAACAAAATGATAGAGACAAATCCTCAAATATCAATAATAATGTTAAGTGTTAATGGGTTAAATTCTCCAATCAAAAGACACAGACTGGCTGGGACCAGCAGTTAGCGTAATGGCTATGTCACTGGACTCCCATGTAGTCAACCACAGTACCAGTCCCAGACCCGGTGGCTTAAAATTCACGCCAGGCGTGTGTGCGTGCGTACCCAAGATCCTGAGAGGAGAACGGAGGAGAAGGGATTGCAGCGTGGCCATCCCCCCTGGGGGGTGATTTCTCGCTTTCTATCTCTCTGTCTGTCTTTGTCTGTCTGGCAAGTGCACACGCCCTATAGCAAAAACCTGTCCAAAAAAAAAAAGATTCAAGCAGAAATAAATGAAGTAGAGAATAAACAAACTATACAGAAACACATGAAACTATAAACAAACTATACAGAAACACGTGAAACCAAAAGCTGGTTCTTTGAGACAGTAAACAAATTTCTAGACAAATATAAGCTACTAAGACTGAATCAAGAAGACACAGAAGTTCTAAGTAAACCAATAAAAAGTGATGAAATTAAATCAGTGATAAATAACCTCCCAACAAAGAAAAGCCCAGGTCCTGATGGTTTCACTCCTGAATTCTACAAAACTTTGAAAAAAGAGCTAATCCCCATTCTTCTCAAACTATTTATAAAGATCAAAAAGAGAACCCTTCCAAATTCATTTTATAAAGCTTCCATCACTCTTATCTCCAAAACAGACAAGGACATAACAAAAAAAAAAGAAAGAAAAACAAAGAAAACTACAGACCAATATCTCTGATGAATACAGATGTAAAATTTCTCAACAAGATACTAGCAAATTGTATCCAATGACATAGTCAAAAGATTATACACCACGACCTGGTAGCCTTTATTCCAGGGATGCAAGGAGGGTTCAACATATGCAAAACCATAAATGTAATACACTATATTAACAGAAAGAAAGATAAAACCGTATGATATCAATTGAAGCAGAAAAAGCAATTGATTAAATTCAACATCTCTTAATGATTAAAACTCTCAGCAAAATTGGCATAGAAGGGACATTTCTCAACACAATAAAAGTCATCTATGAAAAACCCATCCTAACATCATACTGTTGGGAAAACTTTTCCACCAAAAACTGGAACAAGACAAGGCTGCCCACTTTCTCCACTCCTTTTCAGCATAGTATTGGAAGTTCTAGCCAATATAATCAGACAAGAGGCTAAAATAAAAGACATTCGGACAGGAAAAAAAGAAGTGAAATTAGCTCTGTTTGCAGATGACATGATTATATACATAGAAAACCCAAAAGAATCCATGAAAAAAGTAATAAATGAATACAGTGAAGTGGCAGGATACAAAATCAGCATACAGAAATCTACAGCATTTCTATACACCGACAGTGAATAGACTGAGGTCAAATTGAAGAAAGCAATTCCATTTACAATAGCCACAATAGAAATAAGATATCTAGGAACAAACCTAACCAAAGAAACCAAAGACTGCTACCAGTAAAACTATGGAAAATGATGAAAAACAAAAAAAATTAATAAATGGAAGAGAGCTGTCCAGTCATGCTGTCTCTGAGATACTTGCTGTCTGTAACCAACCATGATTCTTCAGAGACTCTTCAGGTTCTCCATCATTCAATCAGCAGTCTCAGTCCATTTGCAGAGGAACACTGGTGTCACAGCAGCAGTATTTAATAAGGAACTTGATCCTGTTCAGAAACTTTTTGTGGACAAGATTAGAGAATACAAATCTGAATGACACCTGTTGATACAAATCTGGAGCACCTGTTGATACTAGCCCAGAATATCAGCAAGATCTGGAGAGGGAGCTTTTAAGCTGAAGCAAATGTATGGTAAAGCAGACAGGAACATGTTCCCTAACTTCAAGTTTGAAATCCCAAATCTGAAATCATCCATAAACCCCCATTCTGAAGAAGTAACATTAATCCAGTCATTTGTAATGAGTCAGTTGTTCATTTACAGAAGTGTCAGAATAAACATACATGTTGCAACTGTCAAAGAAAAAGAAATTGAAAATGATATTAAAAAGTTGAAAGACATTCCATGTTCCTGGACTGGAATAATTAATATAATCAACATGTCAACCCTACCCAAATTAATCTACAAATTTAACAAAATCCCAATCAAATGATCAGAGATAGTATTCACACATTTAGAAAAAACAATCACAGAATTTGTCTAGAGTCATAAAAGATGCCATACTGCTGAAGCAATACTGTGCAATAAGAGCAGAGTAGGAGGTATCTCACTCCCTGACACCAAAATATATTACATACTGTGATAATCAAAACAGCATGGCACTGGCACAAAAACAGGCATGTGGACCAATGGGACAGAATAGAGACCCCAGAAATAAACCGCCAAACATACAACTGATTCTTTTTTTTCAGATGAGTGATTTTATTAGCCATTAGAAAAAAGCAAATATTACATTCAAGAACAGTTTACCCACATCTGATAAAAATTAAAAAGTCTTATAAGCCAAATATTTTTGAGCAATAGATGATCACAGTACATATTAATAGTTACTCTAGAAAACGGTTTGATATAATCTTTTAAAATCAAGAATATTTTGGGAACCAGCAGTTAGTGTAATGGCTATGTCGCTGGACTCCCACGTAGTCGACCACGGTTCGTGTCCCGGACCCGGTGGCTTAAAACTCACGCCAGGCGCATGTGCGTGCGTGCCCAAGATCCTGAGAGGAGAATGGAGGAGAAGGGATTGTGGTGTGACCGTCCCCCCTGGGGGGTGATTTCTCGCTTTCTGTCTCTATGTCTCTCTCTGTCTGTCTGGCGAGCGCACACGCTGTACAGTGAAAATCTCTCCAAAAAAAAAATCAAGAATATTTTAATACTGCCCAATATTATTATAGAACATACATATTTCTCTTAGCATTACCATTTAGCTGCATTACAAAAGAGCTCTACTGGGACCAGCAGTTAGGGTAATGGCTATGTTGCTGAACTCCCATGTAGCCGATCATGGTTCACGTCCTGGACCCGGTGGCTTAAAACTCACGCCGGGAGCGTGTGCATGCATGCCCAAGATCTCAAGAGGAGAATGGAGGAGAAGGGATTGTGGCATGGCCATCCCCCCAGGGGGTAATTTCTCGCTTTCTGTCTCTCTGTCTCTCTCTGTCTTTCTGGCAAGCACACGCACCCTATAGCAAAAACCTCTCCAAAAATAAAATAAAATAAAATAAAATAGCTCTATTGCCTCATTTTTTCCAATAATATTTACATAATAAAAAAATTACTTTTCTTAGGATTTATGATCATTGGGAATAAAACTCTAGAAAAAAGACCATTACCAATCGTTTCTAAAAGTATCGCTAATGTGTTTATATTTTCTAGTTATAACTATAAAAACCATAAAATATAAATCATTTACTTATAAAATTAATACATTCACAAAACAGTCTTTAAAAATGTTTCAATTTGAGTAAAATATTAGTCTTTTAAATACACCATTTTCTCTAACCCAAACTTTCTGTGAAGGGACTGAAAGGCCAACATTTCTTGGTGTTTCAGTAAGTCCAATATTATTTTCATTTGGGGGTATCAGCCATGAAAAGGTGCACTGCTAATTCCAAGAGGTGTTTGGGAAACTCCAGCCCACAGGAAGCAGCTCCCCTGAGTCCATTAGTCTCAATGACCCTCCAATGGACGCTATGTAGGTAAATGCAGCCCGGCAGCTCAGAACGCCTGCGTGGACGGTAAGGAACACCACTGCATTAAAATGCAGGCCCACCCCCAAGGGAAACACATCTTGGACAACCTGGGAAGTTAGCAAAAGTTCCTTGTGATGTAGCGATTCTCATATCTTCAGGGACTTGAACAATTTTAGCATCTCCACCATCTTCTCCTCCTCTAGTTATTGAATCAGGAAACTGAAGTGCTTCCTCAGCATCAAGTTAACCCTTGCCTTTGTGTACGCTTCATACAGTAGGGGATGTTTACAGACTCCTTCCCTTGCCTGACCAGCAATAAGGATAACTCACTCCTTGCATGCTCCTTTTGAGTAGCACTAAACTTATCAGTAAGTAGACATTTTTTTCTCAACACATGCTGTCAGTGGTCACAGCCTTCCATGGCTCTGCAGGTACCACAAGCCCTTTCCAGTAACTGTGGCTCTAACAGTTACAATCAACTCCAGAGAACATTCCAACAATCCACCTGGAACCCAACCAGCAACTGGCATTGGCCAGTTACATGGTGGGTAGAGGGGAGAGATTGGGAAAATCAAATACACTATCTCCATCAATATCAAATTATCATGCTTATTTACACCTATCCTGTTACTTTTATTTCAATATAAAATAAAAATATTGTAAAATGTGCCAATTGTTCGTATGTGACCTGATAAATAACTTTATACCCAACACCCAGATCAATACATGAGTCATGTCCATCAGCACGTACAATACTCCATGTAACTTTTTAATCAATACCCACCCACCACGAACATATGCAACCTCTGTTTTGATTTCTATTAACATAAATAATTTTTTCCAGTTCTTGAACATGATAGAATAACAAATTACAATGAACACTCTGATGTCACTTCTTTTGCCCAAAGTAGTGCTTGATATATATCCATGTTTCTCAGTGGATAAGCAGTTTAGATCTCTCTGTCATGTTGCAGTAATTTGACAGTGTTTGAGTATATCTCAATATATTTATAGCTATTTGGATTGCTTCAAATCCATATGGGTTTTAAGGATAAAGATACTGTGGTTGCTCTTTCCCATGTACAAGATGGAAGATGAAAAAGCTGCGAAGCAGGATACTAAGAAGAAAAAACCTGAAGCCAAGAAGGCTGATGCCAGTGGCAAGGTTAAAAAGGGTGACTCCAAGGCTAAAAAGTCCAAGAAGGGGAAGCCCCATCACAGCTGAAACTCTGTCCTAGTCCAGGGCATCAGGAGATACTCTAGGTCTGCCATGTATTCCAGGAAGGCCAGGTACAAGAGGAGATACTCGGCCCCTAAATCCAGGATCGAAAAGAAAGAGGAGGAGGTTCTTGCGACTGTCACAAAACCAGTTGTTGGAGACAAGAATGGTGGTACCTGGGTGGTTAAACTGCACAAAATGCCTAGGTATTATCCTACTGAAGATGTGCCTCAAAAGCTGCTGAGCCACGGCAACAAACCCTCCAGTCAGCATGTGAGAGAGCTGCGAGCCAGCATCACTCCTGGGACCATTCTGATCATCCTCACTGGATGCCACAGAGACAAGAAAGTGGTTTTCCTACAGCAGCTGAGCAGTGGCTTCCTACTTATAACTGGACCGCTGGTTCTCAAACGAGTTCCACTGGGCTCTGGAAAATGCAGGAGGGTCATGCTGGAGTTTGGGTTCCCAGTTTTCTCCATATGGACTCTCTGAGAGGAGGCACATCTCTTTAGCAAAACCTGCAGCTCCAGTGGTAGTTGGCTTCTTGGGTTCTGGTAATCTTCTTTCCCTCATCCTCCTAGGCCCAGTAGAGTCCTGAATCCCCACTGGAGTGCCCTCCCCATCCCAGATAATCTTCCTAAATCCTGTCGAAGCCTGCGTCATCTCTTACTTTGGGGTTTCCCGGCTGTGGGAGGGCTGAGGGCCGGCTGGGGCCACAACTGACTGATTTTTGACAAAGGTCACCAGTTAATCCAGTGGGGAAAAGAAAATGTCTTTAGCCAATGGTTCTGGAAAAACTAAGTATCCACCTACAGAAAGATGAAACTGGACCTCTAACTCCCACATTAACAAAAATCAACTTAAAATGGATCAAAGATCTCAACCTAAGACCTCAAACTATTAAAATACTGGTGGATAATGTAGGGGAAACCTTTGGAAACATCAGAGTAGGTAAAGACTTCTTAATAAGACCCCTAAAGCACAGGCAATAATCCCAAAAGCAGACAAGTGGGATTATATCAAATTAAAAAGCTTTTGCCCAGCAAAAGAAACAATAGTTAGAGTGAACTGGCAACCCTTGGAATGGGAGAATATATTTGTGAACTATGCCTCAGACAAGGAACCAGAACATACAGGGAACTCAAGCAGCTTACCCCCCAAAAAATGATCAACCCAATTAAAAGTTGGGCAAATGAGCCAAATAGATAACTTTCTATGAAAAACATATGAACAGCCAAAAAGCATATGAAAAAAATGCTCAACATCACTTATCATAAGGGAGATGTAAATCAAAACAATGAGATACTAGATAACCCCAGTCAGAATAGTTAAGATTAAAAAATGTAATAAGTACTGGTGAGGTTGTGGTGAAAAGGGAACTCTCTTACACTGTTCACTGGGAATGTAAATTAGTACATCCACTGTGGAGAACAATATGGACGTTCCTCAAAGACCTACAAACAGAACTACCATAAGATCCAGCAATTCAACTCCTAGGCATCTACCCAAAGAACAGGAACACAGTTGGAAAAGTGCTCACACATCCATGTTTACTGTGGCACTATTCTCAATTGCTAAGATATGAAACCAAACCAAATGTCCATGAACAGATGAATGGATTGAAAAAGTGTGGCACATGTACAGTATGGAATAATATTCAGCCATAAAAAACCAACAAGATCCTGGCATTTGATAGAAAGTGGACAAATACGGAAGATTTGCCACTATGTGAAGCAAGCCAGACTATGAGAGACATTGTATGTCCTCATTTAATATATCCTGAATGTCTGCACTCTATGACAGAAACCGAAAAACTGGAAGATACGCAAGAATGGAGAATAATTGTGGATACTAGAGACAGTGTGGGAGGAGGGTGGGAAATGGGTGAGAGGAAGGGAATCAAGGAGAAAAATAAGTAAAGCATTTAAGAGATACAGAAATGGAAATTTTTCTGTAGATGATAATGTGTATGACAGTATCTTTAACTGGACTAATATATGGTGTATTCATGCTGGAAAAATTTATTTTGTAGGCTGTAATTATATACAATGATTGAATGTATAAAATAAAGTAAAAAGGGCACATTCTAATGTCTTTGCATAGATTATCAATATGCATTGACATGTATTTCTGACAGATGTTAGAGATGCCTTTTCCTAATTTGCACCAAGGCTCATGTAAGCTGACAACAGTTCTGACTTTGGCCACTGAAAACCAGGTAGCTTCTGCTTTTAACAGCAGTGAAGAAACACACCACCTTCTGGGACTGTGTGGTACTTCAAAAGGAGGAAGGCATGAAGGAATTTACTTTGCTCCTGTGTCATCTCTGGTATAGGCAGTTTGACAGATATATGCATTCAAAATTAAATTCAGCCCACAGTAAGAGAGATCACAATTTTTTTAAAAAAGAAAGAAAGAAAAGCAACTTAAAGAGAGGAGGGTTTATTTTCTCATGTAAAAGATCAAGAGTGGACTGTTTTACCAGCTCATAGGGACTGAATTACTTTCTTCATTCTGCTCTACCATCCTTAGCACATGACCTGTTTTCAAAGTCATCTGTGGTTCTTGTCATCATATCCACATCCAGAGGAATATAACAAAAGGGGACTTGTACCATCCAGCGAAGTCAGCCTTCCTTAAACAACACTTCCAGAATTCCCCATAACACTTCTACTTACATCCCATTGACTGTACCCAACTGCAAAAGCAGTTGGGGAAACGCAGTCTTTGAGCAACCGCATGGCCAGCTGGGAAATGTAGTCTTTAAGTGGTACATGGCCAACATCATGAGATCCTGTCAGTGCACTGGTACCTGCCAAGCTCAAGTCTTTTTCCATCTCCCTCTGAATTAATTTATCTCTCCCTTTCAATGCTCATGCAGACCATGGACAAATGATGAGAAGCAGATCCAAGATACAAAGCACAGCTAAGGGATCTGGCTCTCAGAAAAGTTAGGTTTCCTTTTTTTCATTAGCAGAGCAAACTTTTGACCTAGGTAATCAGATAGGGCAGAAACAAACAAAAAGGAAAAAGGAAAAGATATTTATTGATCTGAGTGCTTCCACATGTGTTATTTCTTGAACTCCTCAACACAGACCTGGAGGAAAAACAATTATACATACCATTTCGTATATCAGAGACTTCGAGAGGGAAGCAATCATGTCCCAGGTCATGCTGGCAGGTTTGAGAGCAAATCTAAGGCTACCTGGACCCTATACTACTAGTGGAGGTTAAAATAAAAACTCTATTAGAGTAACTATTAACTTATTACTTCACCTAAGTTGATAAAAAACCATGAATTTTAAAGTCAATGCAAGAATTTAAATAGCATCCTAGTACATGAAGCACTTTGCTAGCAACATCAAAACACCCAGTTAATGAGCTTGCTGGTCCATAGCAAACACCGGGTCCCTACAATGCCATTTTTTTTCTTTCTGAAATCAATTATTAAGATTAAAGTCAGGGGCCGACAGGTGGCATGGTGCTTAAGGGTGCTGGACTCCCATATGGCTGAACATGGTTCAAGTTCTGGACCTGGGGGCTTACTTTCTCTCTCTCTCGCTTTCTCTTTCTTTCTCTCTCTCTCTCTCTTTCTCTCTCTCTCTCTCTCTCTCTCTCTCTCTCTCTCTCTCCCTCTCTAGTCAAATTAAAACTGGCAGGTTTGAGAGCAAATCTAAGGCTACCTGGACCCTATACTACTAGTGGAGGTTAAAATAAAAACTCTATTAGAGTAACTATTAACTTATTACTTCACCTAAGTTGATAAAAAACCATGAATTTTAAAGTCAATGCAAGAATTTAAATAGCATCCTAGTACATGAAGCACTTTGCTAGCAACATCAAAACACCCAGTTAATGAGCTTGCTGGTCCATAGCAAACACCGGGTCCCTACAATGCCATTTTTTTTCTTTCTGAAATCAATTATTAAGATTAAAGTCAGGGGCCGACAGGTGGCATGGTGCTTAAGGGTGCTGGACTCCCATATGGCTGAACATGGTTCAAGTTCTGGACCTGGGGGCTTACTTTCTCTCTCTCTCGCTTTCTCTTTCTTTCTCTCTCTCTCTCTCTTTCTCTCTCTCTCTCTCTCTCTCTCTCTCTCTCACTTTGTCCCTCTCTAGTCAAATTAAAATAAACAAATTAAATAAAGTTAAATAATTCTTATTTTTTAAAAAAAGATTAAATTCAGGGGCCCAGACAGTGTTTCATCTTTGGATCAATGTTCAGGTCAGTCCCTGATCTTGACTGAACATTTCTCTGAAGTTTCTACCTGTATCTACCATAGGCTATGGAACATCTCAGTCTGGGGGCTGGGATCAGAAAATGGCTGAGACTGTGTGAGATAGGACAGAAGATGGGTTACAGCAAGGTTTTGGTGACTAATTCTTTTTTACACAAGCAGTGTACCAAACACTTGGACTAAAAAATTGGCAAAGCCCTGCCTGTTACTCACTCTCTGGCCCACACTACAAGGCCACTTGGCAGGCTCAAGTTGTATGCAACAGGCATGTGTGCAAGGCTGCCTCCCCCAGTGAATCCCCAGAGCTGTTTGCAGGGTCCTGAGCTCCCCATGAAACTCAGTTTGCTTCACTACAAACAGCGAGGTCAAAACTATGCATTGTGGACCTAAAATTCTCTATCTCTATTCTGGATCCTCACAAAGTAAACTACCCTTTTCTAAAAAGGGATCTGAGAAAGAGGCTGCTAACAACAGGCTGTCAGAGTTATGACATGGAAGATGAGAGCATGCTTCTTGGAGGCAGCTCAAAACTTGGGTTAAGAGGCGGGACAGCGGTCAGTAACAACATCATTCTGCAAGGATGACCCACATTGGAAGGTTCCAAATCTGGATACCCATGCCAGGTACGCCCATGCCTGTGATGTGGGCTGACTGAAGGGCGGAGCACAACAGGAAGACTCTGTTGAGGGTGCCTGTCTTTGTCTCTCTCCCTCTCTTTGTCTCTCTCAGAAGGAAGGGAAGGAAGAAAAACAAACTTGAGTTAGCTACCTGAGCCACCACAGAGGAAAGGAACATCCATTTGTTGATTCCTGTCGACATGCTGGTCTTCCCTCACTCTGGAAACAGGCCCTTTCTTTCTCTCTGTCCATTATTACTGGTAAGATAAATGGTCTACCTCTCACCCTGTATCAAAACATGTCTAAGTCTTCACAAAGTGAAACCTCAGCTTGAGTGGCTTATTCCTTAGGTGGTGGATACACAGTAGTTCTACTGTGGGCATTTCCATGCATGAAGCAGCTGCCATAACTGGTGGAGCCTGCAGTTCAAACAGACTTTTCTCCCTGCCCAATCTTACTCATGGCCTGTCTTGCCCTGAAGATGATCTCTTACCTAAACACACACTTCTTAGGCTGTGGCAACAATTATTTCCTCTTAAACATTTCTACTGTGTCCTCTGAAATGTTTTAAGAAGTGACTATATTTTTGTAGGCCGGACCAAACTCAGGGAGAACTTAGCTCTGCCAGCAGTCTCTGACCTCATTTGCCCATGGTTGCTTATCTATCCTCCTTGGGAATTTTGCTAAAGCTGCAGTTCTTAACCTCACTGCTGTGTGCACGTGCCCTCTGCCTCACACTCCAGGCACGTCCTGTAGTCTGCTCAGCAAGTGTGGACAGGTCCCATGTACCATGTCCATCCTCTGTGCTTACACACACACACAAAGTCTACAAGAGCCCTAAGGAAGCCATGAGCCAAGATGACCTGCCCTCGGGTCTTTTGTGGACAGATATACTTGGAAGCAAAAGGTAATATATGAAATACTTTTCTTGGGCCATTTAAATTTTATTTCATACTTCTCTGACTCCACAGTCCATAAGATCTACCTCTTTTCTACGTTGCCTATAGATTTCATCCCTAATTAAACCAAGATTCTAATTTGGAGAAGCTATTCTTCCAGGCAAGATAAAGTCTCTTTATTTCTCTGGGATTCTAGCCTTACTGTTTATCCTCTCTTGTCACTCTCTGATTTACTTTCCTTCTTCTGAAAAATATTTTCCCTAGCCCCTTGAGCCTTTGGCCTGCCTGACATCTTTTCCCTTCCCCCTGAACACTGTCTAAATTAGATGGCAGAGCATGACAGGAGCAGGGCTCTGAGGCCAAATAGTGGTGCAGCAGTAACCAACAGCTTGTAGGCCTACCTACCAGGTTCATGTCAGAGACTTTCTTGAGAGTTCTGAAGCTGGATGATGCTGGAGGTGGATCACAAAGACAGGACCCTGTTGGGGATGCCTCTCTCTCTCTCTCTCAATAGGAAGAAAGAGAGAAAGAAACTTTAAAAAAAAAAAAAAAAGGAAAGAAAACAGAGCAGTAGTTCTGGAGCCCAACTGCTGGAGTTCACGATCCTACTTTCTTGCATGTGCTATGGTTTGAATACATCCCCCAGAAATGTATTTCTTGGGACTTGATTGTGTTGACTATATTATAAAGGTATTAAGTGAAAACTTACTCTTACGCAGTGTCTCAGGGTGAGATCTAATGGGCAGTGACTGGCTCATGGTGATTGCATCAGGAGGTAACAGTTCCATGAGCAGATTAATGATGTCTCATGAGCCCCAGTGACTCCTAATTCGTGTGAGAATGGGATTTTTCTTGTGATGGCTGGATATTCCTGGCTCAAGGTTTTTCTTGAAAATTGTATTTAAATGTTGGCAAGAACTACTGTCATCTAAAGAGTTTACTTAGGTAGGAGGATCCACTTCCAACATGGTTATGCTAACTATTAGCATCTCTCCAGCAGATATGGGGATAAGGGTGGGACACTGTTGGAGAGTCTTCAAGAGACCCCAGCTGGCTTCCTCCAGAGCAAATCACCCATGAGAGACCATGGAATAAGGAGCCATATCTTGGGAGTCACACTCTCTCTTCCATGCTATTAGTTACACAGATAGGCCTGAGAGATGGAACTCATAGGGTTGAGAACCGCTGGGTCCATTCAGAGGCTTCCCCAGTGGGAAAGGCAAGGCAGAGGGTTAGGTAGACTAGACCAGGGGAGATGCAGGGCACAGAGGCCTGCTTGACCCCATTAGATATGGCTTTGGCAGGGAGTAAGTTACACACTATCTTAAGAAAATTAAACTACAAGGGATCTTCCTAAAGTTTGTGGAAAATGTATATTATGAAAACAATTATGTATAGATTTCCAATATTTCATCAAAATAAACTTATAACATTTTTCTATGAACTTTTTGAAGTGTGCTCATATTACTAAATATTATGAGCTAGCAGGAAAAAAGAGAAAGAGGAAAGACAGCTTTGAAATCTTGAGTCCCAGGTAAATTCCCCCACTCTGTGGGAAGCTAGCTTCTCAGTAAGTAAGTAAGTAAGTAAGTAAGTAAGTAAGTAAATAAGATTAATGTGCAAAGTGATGTATTCCTTTCACCAGTTCATGGGATTCCCACTGGATGGGTTCCTCTGCCTTGAATTTGGGCTTCCAACAGAAACATAAGTGTTCCTCTTGCCTACCATTTGATCTTCAAATATTTCTGTTGGCTTCCCTCTTTTTTCCAGTTTCCCTGCCATAGGTCAAGGTCATGATGATTAGTTCTGGTGGATGACAAATGAGTGGCAGTAATGTGAGGCAGAGAAGCTTATAAGAGCGGCTCTAGTCTCTGATCCACACTACAGAGCCCAGGAAGGCCATGTGTGCCTCACCTGCAGCCTTTAAAAAGAGGTGGGCTGTCAGCCTCGGATCCTGTGTGACTGTGTGCTGCAGAGCACTCCTCTTGTTGGATATTTGACATTCACAATCAACCAGGCTTTGTTCTGTTAAGCTACTGTGGTTCTGAAAAATTTGTTAGTGCAGCAAAACTGTGTCCATCCTGACTAATATCAGCATCTGAGAAGACATAAACCTTTATCTCTACCAGGAACTTGAGGACTTTTCTGCTGTGGGAGGCATAGATAGGAATGAAAGGGGCAGACTTTGGGAAGGTGTGACCATCTCCTTTGTTTAAGCAGAGCTGAACAAACCAGAAATGATGGTCAACAGCAAGGAGGCAATGGACAGAGACAATGCCCAGTCAAAAGCCAACCTATTTATCCACTTCAATCCCCAAAGAAACCTTGAATTTTTCCACTCTTCTCTATCTCCAAGGCCACCTTCTGAGTCCAGGCCCCTGCAGTCTCCTGTCTGATCTGCTGCAATAGTCCCTGCAGTAGTCCCAACTGACCTCACTACTTCCCCTTCACCCACACCCTAATCTTCTTCCCTTCCAGGAGCCAAAGAAAGAAAAAAAAATTTTTTTAATAAATTTTAAAAATACCTTAATGTTTTTTAGAGCAGTTTTAGGTTCACAGCAAAATTGGAGGAAGAAGATTTCACTTCACATAAATCCCTCACCCCACCCATACTCAACCTCCCCACTATCAAGTGGTGTGAGTGTTGAAGTCAGTGAAACTACGCTGAGGCATCATTAATACAAAGTCCATAACATACATTAGGGGGCACTCTTGGTGTTCACTGTGTCTGGACAAATGTATAATGACATATCTCCACCATTACAGCCTCATAAAGAATAGTTTCACTGTCCTAAGAATCCTCTGTGCACAGCAGTCTTCTTAAAACACAAGTCTGTCTATGTCACTCCCCTGCTGAAATTCTCTGCTCAAGACTCAGCACTCCTGGACCTGGCCCTGCCCGCCTCAGCAGCCTTCATCCTACATCCCTCCTCCCTCCCATATGTGCCCATCTCCACCCACCTCGGTGTCCCCCACATGTCAATGCATTTCTTTTCTAGGGCTATCATGGGCACTGTTGGCTCTGCCCAGAATTCTTTCTCCTCCCTATGACTCCAACAGCATCTCTCAGATGGTGAATACCAGTCCCCTGACTCTCACACACAGTCCCCTCTAACCACATAGGTCTCCTTGTTGTCAGTTCTCGAAGGTCTATATCTACTTTCTTCACTGTGATTAAATATCAGTTAAGTGGGTAGATTGTTCCTTTTCTAGGGAGTGATGTTGCCATGTGGTAGGCCCACTCTCTGCAGTATCCCCACCTCCTGGTACCTGGCCTGGCCTTTAGGAGATGCTGGAAGAACATCAGCTGAATGAAGCTGCAGACGCCTCCAGGCCCTTCTACCCTGCCTTGTGCTATATCCAGCAGCTTCCAGGCTCACCTGGCCCCTGCTCCTAGGAAGAAGGTTGTCGTGGGCAGAACAACCAGCATGAAAGCACACTGGCAGCACCCTCCCCAACACACAGATGGGCACATACACATTCAAACATGCACATGTGCACACATGCACACACAAACACACACAGCTTGAGCCCATACATGTTGCTCTTGAGAACCAGGCAAGCAGCAAACCAGTGTTTGAGTCTGATTATTGTCTCTTCAGGATGATGACTCTCCTGCACAGAAAGACAAGGGTCTCCGCATTAAATGGAACGTGGCTGTGATGGCAAACACCATTGCTCTTACTGGCCTTCTCAAACCAAGCATCAAAGAACAAGGATCAAGTTGGGTTAAGGTCAATGACAGAGAGGAGCCCACTGGTGCCAGTGACAGCTGTATCTCACAGCACTCCCACTCAGGGAGGAGCCCTCCCTCCCCTGCCCTGCCCTCGAAGGCT
>NW_006160024.1:1422262-1432262 GCF_000334495.1 Tupaia belangeri chinensis
CAGAATTCAGTGTCTCATATTGTCTCTTGAAATTTTACAGAATTTATTGGTCTTTATAGCCATGGAAGGCAAGTGGAAATATATTTTAGTTTACGTCTTTTATTACTGACCCAACTGACCATGTGAAATAGCTCAGATTTATTGTGTCCAGTTAGCAGCATTTATAGCAACTTTTAAATGTGTCATTTTACCCTGGGTTTCTCATGATCTGGGACACTTTGGGAGTTTACTGAGTAACTCTGATTTCAGGACCAGAAGAAATAAATGGTTTAAGTACTTTTGCAGCTCATTGAAAAGAGTTTTGAAATTTACTTAAGCACAGGGACCAGCGCTTAGCGTAATGGCTATGTCGCTGGACTCCCACGTAGTCAACCACGGTTCGAGACCCAGACCTGGTGGCTTAAACCCACGCCAGGCGCATGTGCGTGCATGCCCAAGATCCCAAGAGAACGGAGGAGAAGGTGTTACAGCATGGCCATCCCCCCTGGGGGGTGATATCTCGCTTTCTGTCTCTGTCTCTCTCTGTCTTTCTGGCAAGTGCATTCGCCCTATAGCAAAAAACTCTCCAAAAAAAAGAAAAAAAAAATTTACTTAAGCACAGTGCTAACTGTAGAACACTGAAACCTAGGGAGGTAGCAAGCCCTCCCCAAATACATGTCCCCTTCCTTATGAGAATAAAAGGAGAAAATTCCTTTGTCAAATAGAAGATCCTAGACTCCGCTGTGCATACCTCTGCTCTGTCAGGGAAGTCTGATAAACTAGTATTCAATTGTGCCCCCATTTGCTAAAGAAACAGTTTTATGTTTTTTGTTTGTTTGTTTGTTTTTTAACAATCATCTCTAGGTATCTATCCACAGGGGATTAGTTCCAGGATCCCTGCAGATATCAGAATCTGCAAGTACTCAAGTCTCTTCTATGAAATGGTGTCGAAATTTACATATAACTTACGGCCATCTTCCTGTATACTCTAAATTATCCCTGAATTACTTGTGATACCTAATACAATATAAGTGCTATGTCATATATTGCACTGAGTTTTCATTTTCATTATTCTTAATTAGATTTGGGAGATTTCAAAAAATGTTCTATTCAAGGTAAGTTGGATCTGCCAGCACAAAACCTGGGGTGGCGGGGTGTGGAGGGTGTTGACTCTACTGACAAATAGAAAAGAAAGTTTGGGTTTCTTTAAGAATATCTTCTGGGGGACCAGCAGATGGAGTAATGATTATGTCGCTGGACTCCCACACTGGACTGACCACAGTTTGAGTCTCAGACCCAACGGCTTAAACTCATGCTGGGTACAAGTGAGTGCGTGCCCAAAATCCTGAGAGACAATGGAGGAAAAGGGATTGCAACATAGCCATCCCCCCAGGGAGTGATTTCTCATCCTCTGTGACCCTATAGCAAAAATCTATTTAAAAAAAAAAAATAGCTTGTGGGCCAGCAAGTGGTATAGTGGTTAGGGATCTGGACTCCTGCATAACTTTGTGGGCCAGCAAGTGGTATGGTGGTTAGGGATCTGGACTCCCGCATAACAAAATGTGGTTCAAGCCCCAGACCTGGTGGCTTGCTTTCTTACTTTCTGTCTGTCTCTCTCTGGTGAGTACATGTATCCTATAGCAAGTTAAACAATAATAATAACAAATATAAATTCAATAATTCTTTAAAAAATAATTTTTAAAAATGTCCTTTAACCTGTTTACTCTTAAATATAAACAAAATTGTCATCACCATGCATGGAATTCAGTCTCTGATCATTATAAAACCAGATGGATTTTAGGATACCATCACATCTCAAAAAAGAATTCAGTGTGTTCTACCATAACCCATGCCAAGTTTGGTCAAGGAAGCAGAAGGCTGGAAGGGTCTCTCTTCTTCCCTTCATTCCGTTAGTTTTTGGTCCTGATTTCCCATATTTTTCCTCTTGTGTCCTGTCCCTTGGTTCAGTATACCCTCTACCCAATCAACTTCTCCTCATGCTGGTTCTATGGCAGCCCCTCCAGCTCACACACCTGAGGGCTTTGCCCTGCCTGAGTCCAGAAGACAAAGCTGGAACATGTTTGTCTCCCTCAGAGCAGAAACCATCTCTATGTGTGGCTCCAGTTTCATGTTCTACCCTCTCCCACCATGAGACACCTGCCCCAAGTAGTCCAGTGAACTCAAACACAGCTGCCTTTGGACTTTGCCTAGAACATTGCCACAACCAGAATGGCCCCATGCTTCCTAAAGTCTCCCTCCCTAGCTTTCAATATTTGGAGGACACCTCAGGAGAACTCCTCTCTGGATGAGATCACCCCACCCGATGGACTAGCTCAGAGGTGTGGATGTGAGGTGGTCCTCTATCTTCTGGGCACTCTCTTTCTCTCCTCTTTACAGTTTCCCAATCCATGCTGACAGTAATTCTCACATTGTGTTGCACTGTCCCATGTATGTCATCTCTCCTTCATGAGAACATACACCCGAGGCAGGAGCCATGCTCCACACCTAAGTATCCTCCCTGGGGCCATTCCAGTGCTTTTGAAGAGTAGGCCCTGAAAACGTGGGTTTCAAAAGACACAACTGAATTTATCTGCAACAATGAAATACTCTGGTTGAAAAAAAAAAATGAAGATTCACTTATGCTATAGAATTCTGTGGAGAGTCTGTGTTCTTTTTTTTTTTTTAACACCAGAGAGAGAACACACAGGAGGGAGCGAGAGAAAGAGGGATTGTTGACAGAGTTCTCATTGTCATGATCCTCCTGTCCTGGCCCTCCTAGGATCACAGATGCATGCCACTGAGCCTAGCATGTTGAAGTTGGGTTGGGAACCAAACGCAGACCTCCCCTGGTGACCTCAGCCACCATGAAGCAGTACCCTTCAACTTATACCACCATGTTAATTTTTTTTTAAGTCACTACAGTTTGGAATTGTGTTCACCTTCACTGAACATCTGAGGAGCTTCTAACTGCAAGGAAGAAAAACATGATCACATCATGGAAGAGGTGCCTCAGGTCTAGGAATGACCACTCCCACTTATGCTTCTAACCCAGGGCTCTCCAACCCCCTAGACCATGAACCGGTACCAGTCCATGACCTGTTAGGAGGTGAGTGGCAGGTGAGTGAGTGAAGATTCATCTGTATTTACAGCCACTTCCCAAAGCTTACACTACCACCTGAGGGCCGCCTCCTGTCAGATCCGCGGTGGCATTAGATTCTCATAGGAGCATGAACCCTACTGTGACCATGCATTGGAGGGATCTAGGTTGTGGGTTCTCATAAACCATCTCCCACCCCCATCACCACTGTCCGCAGAAAAATTTCCATAAAACAGGCCCTGGTGCCAAAACAGTTGGGGACCACTGTTCCAACCTACCCCTTATGCATGTCTTGTTTGCAGGGCTCTGTGGTGATACATCTGTGAGGCCCTAGAACCCCCACCCATATTATGACCTCAGGAAGTCCTCAAGGAATGCAAGCAGCCAACTGACTTTCTCTTGCTGGTGTGATGCTGACTGAATTCTGAGGGCTAAAGAAAGTGCACCTGCATTTGAATTTCCAAAACTATTCAACGAGACTGGAAACCACCCAACTTCGTTTAGGCACATAGATTTAGCCCTTCCTCTGACTCAGCAAGCCAGTCCTTTGTGGCCAGACTGAAAACCCAGCACTCACCACTGCCCCTGCTCAATCCTGAGGACCAACCACTTAAAGTAGAAAAGTATATAAAAATGTCCTTTGGCTCTGTGCTCCCCCTTCCTGTCACCAAGGCCTTGTGGCTTCATGAGGCAAGCTGAATATAGAGCCAGAGGGCATCTCTACTTTTATCTTCAAGGAGACAATGAGCCCATGAGCACTCTCCACAGCTTCCAGCTCAGGGACAGCAAAGTCCCTGTCAACCAACTGTGGGGAGCCCAAACCAAAACACTCTCCTTTCTCATTGTGAATGGCAGGCAGCTGGCTGAACAGCAGCACAGCGATAGTGCAATGTCCTCTGAGGCAGGCCCACATGAGAAGATTCTAGGTTTGTGTCCACAGACTTGCCTGAGTATACCATACTCATGGCTCTGGGAATGAACTGTGGTATCAAGAACACATTGGGGCTATTCTCTCTCTTTTATTCATGGAAGAATTACTTTATTATTATTATTATTATTATTATTATTATTATTATTATTATTAGAGGTTCTTGTCTTAGGGCACATTCATTCACCAGAGAGAGAGGAGAGGCAGAGACAGTGAGAGGGAAAGTGAGAAATCACCCACCAGAGGGGATGGCCACTCCTCAATCCCTTCCCCTCCATTCTCCTCTCAGGAGCTTGGGCACACATGCGTACATGCCTGGTGTGAGTTTCAAGCCACTAGGTCTGGGACTTGAACCGTGACCATCTATGAGGGAGTCTAATGATGTAACTGCTATGCCATCTGCTGGCCTCAATGTTATTATCATTTTTAAGAACTAATAAAATAAATAGTGGACCAACTACTTGCCAGAAAGAATGAGGGACATGCAAGGAAGCAGCAAGAGAAGGGAAGAAAACCAGAAAAATATTAAAAACTGCTCTTCAAAACCAATACTACACAACAGGATTCAAGAAGTTTATGACTGACGTGACTCTCACAGGTTCCCACAAGTATCCTCACACAGCCTGGACCTGGGAATATAAGTGGGACCTGTGCACACACACGAGCAGACCACCCGGACTTCCCTCCTCCAAGCGACCCTCTGCTCTGGATACGAAACCTCAGTTACCCCTCTGTGTTTGCTCGGCGCTAACAGAGCTCTGCAGACAGGGTGGCTTAAACAGTGGAAACTTATCATCTCACGATCTGCAGGTAGAAAGCTAAGAACTAAGTGCCTGGCGGGTTGGTTCCTTCTGAAGCTGTGCGAGAGAATCTGGTTCCTTCTCCCATCTACTTTCTGGTGTTTTGCTGGTGATGTGTGGCATTCCTTGGCTTGTAGACACATCATCTGATCTCTGCCTTTGTCTTCACATGGCGTCCTCCTGGGGTGCATCTCTGTATCCAGATGTTCTTTTATTGATAGAAAGACACCACTTATACAGGATTAGAGCCACGCCAATGACCTCATCTCAACTTGATCATCTGCAAAGACCCGACTGCCCAATAAGGTCACATTCTCAGGTATGGGGGTGGGGGGGTGGGTTAAGAATTCAACATATCTTAGGGGGACTCAATTTAACCCATAACGCCTCTCAAGTCTGAAATGCTTACACAGACATTGTTATGGATGCTATGACTTGATGAGAGACATGGATAACGTCAGACAAGGGTTCCTACAACAGCCTTCAGTTCTACTCAGATCTGGGCACGAACAGGAGGAGTATGTGAACAACAGCGAAAGGCAGGAGGACCTGAGGGCTGGGGTGTGAGATTCTGACTTGCCCTGCAAAGGAAGGGCCACGGTCCTAGCATGGAGGCTCAGAACGAAGCCCGCTAGAGTGAGTGGAGATTTCCTAGTATAACCCAGGCACAGAAGTGGATGTTGCCTAATTAATTTCCCATGAAAGCTCAAATATCTTCCTGAAAGAATAAAAGATCTAAGGCCCAGTCACAGTGGTACACACTGGTAGACTCCACTATTCAGGAGACTGAGGCCACATGGGAGGCTCCAGTTTGATTCTGGGCCACCCTAAAAACTGGGCAAGGGGGCACATGTTTATGGTTCTAGCTACTTGGGGTGCTGAGGCAGGAAGATCACAACATAGATACAGCTTGCCCTTTTTTTTTTTTTTTTGAGAGGTTTTTGCTATAGGGCACGTGCACTCACCAGACAGACAGAGAGAGACAGAGAGACAGAAAGTAAGAAATCACCCCCCCAGGGGGGATGGCCATGCCACAATCCCTTCTCCTCCGTTCTCCTCTCAGGATCTTGGGCAAGCACGCACACATGCCCAGTGTGAGTTTAAGCCACCGGGTCCAGGATTTGAACTGTGGACGAGTACATGGGAGTCCAGCGACATAGCCATTACACTAACTGCTGCTCCTGATACAGGTTGCCTTTTAAAATATAAAAGAAGAAAGTAACTTGATGTTTATACATGTCACAGACTGTGAGGACTTCTCCTTTGCTCCATGCTCCCATTTTTTTTAAATTCCAAGAGTCTGCTAGAGGTGGAGCTTCTCACACAGCTAACCACATCCTCAGGGTCACTAAGCCTCTGGGTTACCAGGTACAGTGCTTCATATCCACAGCATGCGATACCATCAGTTGCCAAGGACATGACCCTCCTTTTGTCAAGTTCATTGAGAGAATGTGGATTGCCCCTTGAATGGGCAAGAGATGTTATTCCACATACTTCTGCTACCAGAGGGCTCATTCACTCACTCATTCATGCATATGATTAATGTTTACCTGGAATATATACTATGGGTACCACTTTGCCAGGCCTGCCATAACTGAGTGGCTTCAACAACAGAAATTATCACTCGGTTCTGGACGCTGCAAATCAGGGACCAAGGTATCAGCAGGGTTGGTTCCTCCCGAGGCTGTGAGGCTGAATCTGGCCCTTCACCTAATTTCTGGAGGCCTGTAGCCAGTCTTTGGTCTCTGCCCTCACCTTCAATGATATTCTCTCTCTGGACCTGTTTCCAAATTCCTCTTTTTTATAAAGACACCACTTATACTGAATTAGGGCCCAACCCAAAGACCTCCTTTTAACTTGATTACCTCAGTAAAAAACCCAGTCTCCTAATGTCATATTCTGAAGTACTGGGGTTGACTTCAACATATGAATTTGGGAGTGCATGGTTTAACCCATAATACTATGTGTTCAGCACTGTACCAGTCCTGGGGACAGAAAAATAAAGCAAGCATCAGGGAATGAAGCAGTTAGTCACCCAGCGGGGAAGAGGGACAGCTGCAGCCACCTCTGTCATGACATTTGTAAGCACTTAAAGCAGACATGAGAGTAGTACAAGTGCAGCTGCCTTAGACCTAAATGATCCACCAAGGTCCGCTGGGTAATACCTCTTACAGCAGATAAGAGGTGAGGTGTGGGGAATCTTCAGATTCTACAGGTTAAAATTTTAGGAAATGGGCCAGATGGCGGAGCAGTGGGAAAACACAATGCTCCCTGAGGCCAACCTAAAAGGACACATTCTGGGCCCGTCTCCAGAAGCCTCCCTGAGGACACCAGGGGCAGGTATGCCCATGATCGTGGACTGGCTGAAGCTGGGGGAGGATCATAGTACCAGAACCCTATCGGGAGTGCTGTCTGTCTCCCTCTCTCTCTTGCTCACACAAGAATAAATAAATAAATCTAAATAACCTTTTTCTTTTTTTTTAATTTAGGAAATAATGTCTTGGAAGTAGGTCAATCATGGATAGCACAGTGGAGAGAGGCACTCAGTGGACAAAATCTCCAACGCTGTGAGAGAGAGGCCACCGTGGGAGAAGGAACATAGGTGAGAGGACGGCTACTCCTGCCCGGGGAGCTGCAGGGCTACCTGGTAAAGCAGGGAGAAGGCACTGGAGCTGGTCCCTGAGGAAGGGCCAGGACCTTCATCCAAAAGGCAATGCTGACAGCTGCAGCCACCTCATTCACAGGCTGCACAGGGCCAGGACACAAGCCAGAAAAGTCAGCCCAGCAGAGACTCCGTGGAAAGACAGGCGTGTTTCTGAGAATGTCAGTTTTGCACATTGTTTCAGATTTTTTTTTTTTTTTTTTTTTTTTTTACCGAGCTGGTATATTTGGGAAGTGAAAGTGTAAATACAGTGGTTTCAGAAAGAGGGTGTTGATGCACCTAAGACATTTTGAAAACTCCTTGATGGGCTGGCAGACAATTTTAAATGTTTAAACAAATTAAGTAATGTGTAAGTTTCTTCACTTCTAATCATGTCAAAGAAATCGCAAGAGTCCTGAAAAGTGGGTTTGTTTTTACTAACATATCTTAAAATTTTTTACATATTCAGAATTTTTTCTGTCATAGAAAAGACCGAATGGTTAAAAAAAAAGTTAATCTAAAATTTAATCTACATTACATGAAAGGAGTAAAACAAAAATCCCTCTGCATCTCCTTTTTCTCTTCTGCCCCTCAAGCAGATACACCAGGATTTCTTTTTATTTTCCTTTTTCTTTAATTTCCTTTTATTTTATTTTTAGTTTGCTATAAGGTACTAGAGAGAGAAAAAGAGGGAAAGTGAGAGAGCGCCCCCTCCAAGCGGGTGTGTGTGTGGCCACACTGCAATCCCTTCTTCTTCATTCGCCTCTCTGGATTTGGAGCTTGCATGCATATGCACCCTGTGTGATTTTCAAGCTGCCAGGTTTGGGACTCAAACTGTGGTTGGCCATGTGGGATCCAGCCACCTTGACCTCCATACAACCCACTGGTCCTGCCAGGATATTGAGATGTTGACTAGACTCTCCTTCCTCTCTATGAATTCTTTTCTCAGGCCACGTTCCAGTCACTCCCTGTCCCAACTTCAGCGAAAAGTGATGGACGCCTTCACCTTTACCTTTGGGCCCTGGAGTGCAGTAGGGTACATGGCCTTTCAAAGCCAGCCTTTGGCCTCAGCCTCACACACGTCTCCTGAGCAAGACTGAGGCACATGCACAGGGCTGGGAAGGGCTCATGCCCAGAGAGTGTCCCATCCTTTCTTTGTGTAGTTTTGAGGATCAGTGAATACAAGATGCCTTCAAACCCCTCAGAAAAGGCCATGAAGTTCCCCAGGAGAGGTAGGCAAAGCAAATGCCTATCTGATGACTCAGAATTAACAGACCCAATTTCACATGGATTCCCTCCAGGATGGGTGGGCACTCCCAAGAGCTTCCCTGATACTTCAAGTGGACAGCTGTAGCCCAGAGAGCAAGCTCAAGGCAGGCAATTTTATTTTTAGTTTGCTATAAGGTACTAGAGAGAGAAAAAGAGGGAAAGTGAGAGAGCGCCCCCTCCAAGCGGGTGTGTGTGTGGCCACACCGCAATCCCTTCTTCATTCGCCTCTCTGGATTTGGAGCTTGCATGCATATGCACCCTGTGTGATTTTCAAGCTGCCAGGTTTGGGACTCAAACTGTGGTTGGCCATGTGGGATCCAGCCACCTTGACCTCCATACAACCCACTGGTCCTGCCAGGATATTGAGATGTTGACTAGACTCTCCTTCCTCTCTATGAATTCTTTTCTCAGGCCACGTTCCAGTCACTCCCTGTCCCAACTTCAGCGAAAAGTGATGGACGCCTTCACCTTTACCTTTGGGCCCTGGAGTGCAGTAGGGTACATGGCCTTTCAAAGCCAGCCTTTGGCCTCAGCCTCACACACGTCTCCTGAGCAAGACTGAGGCACATGCACAGGGCTGGGAAGGGCTCATGCCCAGAGAGTGTCCCATCCTTTCTTTGTGTAGTTTTGAGGATCAGTGAATACAAGATGCCTTCAAACCCCTCAGAAAAGGCCATGAAGTTCCCCAGGAGAGGTAGGCAAAGCAAATGCCTATCTGATGACTCAGAATTAACAGACCCAATTTCACATGGATTCCCTCCAGGATGGGTGGGCACTCCCAAGAGCTTCCCTGATACTTCAAGTGGACAGCTGTAGCCCAGAGAGCAAGCTCAAGGCAGGCAGGGCAGAGCAAGAACAAGAGACAGCAGCAGAGACCAGCAGAGCTGGCAAACACAGAGCAAGAAGGCGAGCATTTTCAGACAAGTGGAGAGATGCAGCTGGGACCGGGCAGCCAGACCAGACCCAGCATCGTATACATCTGCAGGACAGGTTGGGGATCCCAGCTGACCAAGAGTGATGTCCCTCTACTACTCAGAGTAGAAGCCTGAGAAATTAGAATGTTAGATAAAGGTAATGAGACATTCCTTGGATGCCTGGCTTCCAGATCTGAGATTCATGCTTGACCCTAAAGCATGAGACTTCCGAATCATTGTGGGCATCTCCTTAATCATCCAGGTAAAGGGGGTAGTTAGGTTGCAGCTCACAGTAATCTGGCCTGACTTGAGCTAAAGTGTTCAAAAAAAAAAAAAAAAAAGGTGAGAGCAAAGGAAGGGAGGCAAAGATTT
>NW_006160024.1:1434762-1459234 GCF_000334495.1 Tupaia belangeri chinensis
TGTGCCCATCATGAAATTCCCAAAAGGTCACCAGGGAGCCATTCCGATGTGAATACATGAGGGTCGCTTTTATTCAGGCTCTAGCCAAGAGTCCCAATCTTGCCGGCACAGCAGGTCAGAGTCGAGAGCCCCGGTATTAGTTGGGCTGGGTTTTTAATTTGGCTGTTGGTTGGCGGAAGTCGAGGGATGCTGAGGAATGCACTCGCAGCTACACATTGGCTGTAGATGACAGGGAGTGTAGCTGTTTCTGGTATCTCCTTTGTTTCTCTCAGCAGAAAAGTTACTTCAGGTGTCGGGTATCTGCTTTGTTTCTCTCATTGGTCAGTCCTGGTGGGGTGATGGTCTCATGACTTTTTCCTACGTGACCGGCTCACCTCCTTGAAATGGTGCCAATTCTCAGCAAAATGGATTTAACAAAATGGAGTCGCTCTGAAAGAAATGGAGTCACTCTGGCCCTTCGACACAAGGTCTACAACCAGCATGGCTTCCCAGCCTCACCCTCATGCCCAACAACCATCAGATAAAGCTATTCTGGAGTTGTTGCTGCTCTCCTTAATCCATGAGGAGCTGCCTTCTAACCTTTGGGAAAAAGGAGAAAGTCTGCTTCTAAATAGAAAGGGATAGGCCAGTGAGCTCATGGCAGGTTTAGGTATGAGCCAAACCTTGAATGACAGCAGGGGAAGTCACTTTGAGTGGATGTTGTGGGGGGAGGGGAAAGACAGACCAAGCCTGAGAAATGACAAACAGACAAATGTGGCTGGGCAGGAGAATGGCTATCCATGGATGATTGTGAAGGGTCAACTGTAGCATTCAAACCTTAGCCTCCTGGCCAGCAGAGAACCTTGACCACAGGAAAATGCTCACACTGCCGAGGTGAGAGAATAAAGCATGACACTACACTCATATATACAGAAGGACTCCAGTTCTAATAAATTAAATAAAATCTTTGATGTGTTTATTTTATGCTTGCATAACAGTTATGATTTTACCTTAAAAAATCATTTCTTTTATAGCTCTAAAAAGAGAGGCAAGTGCATCAACAGACACAAAAGCTATCCCTCCTCTAAAGGATTCACAACCAAAGAGTGGATTACATGCACCATGCCTCTTTCCTTCTCTTTCCTGCAGTAGTTGGATGAGACACGGCATAAGGAGCAGTGGAGAAACACACCCAATCCAGGGAGGAAGGGCATGCCTGTAAGTTCCTGCTAGAATGGCTAGGGCTCCTGCTCACCCTCACTTTTGAATTTGATGGTTGTCTGGCCTCTGATCCCATACTCTCTCTTCTAGGGATGACTTAAAGAGGCTCAGGCTTCTCCCCAGCCACTCCCAGCTCTCCTCCCAGCTCTACCCGCTTTCCAGTATCAGCTGTTGCTATTTTCTCAATCTTACGCTGTTGTGCCCATCATGAAATTCCCAAAAGGTCACCAGGGAGCCATTCCGATGTGAATACATGAGGGTCGCTTTTATTCAGGCTCTAGCCAAGAGTCCCAATCTTGCCGGCACAGCAGGTCAGAGTCGAGAGCCCCGGTATTAGTTGGGCTGGGTTTTTAATTTGGCTGTTGGTTGGCGGAAGTCGAGGGATGCTGAGGAATGCACTCGCAGCTACACATTGGCTGTAGATGACAGGGAGTGTAGCTGTTTCTGGTATCTCCTTTGTTTCTCTCAGCAGAAAAGTTACTTCAGGTTTCTGGTATCTCCTTTGTTTCTCTCATTGGTCAGTCCTGGTGGGGTGATGGTCTCATGACTTTTTCCTACGTGACCGGCTCACCTCCTTGAAATGGTGCCAATTCTCAGCAAAATGGATTTAACAAAATGGAGTCGCTCTGAAAGAAATGGAGTCACTCTGGCCCTTCGACACAAGGTCTACAACCAGCATGGCTTCCCAGCCTCACCCTCATGCCCAACAACCATCAGATAAAGCTATTCTGGAGTTGTTGCTGCTCTCCTTAATCCATGAGGAGCTGCCTTCTAACCTTTGGGAAAAAGGAGAAAGTCTGCTTCTAAATAGAAAGGGATAGGCCAGTGAGCTCATGGCAGGTTTAGGTATGAGCCAAACCTTGAATGACAGCAGGGGAAGTCACTTTGAGTGGATGTTGTGGGGGGAGGGGAAAGACAGACCAAGCCTGAGAAATGACAAACAGACAAATGTGGCTGGGCAGGAGAATGGCTATCCATGGATGATTGTGAAGGGCCAACTGTAGCATTCAAACCTTAGCCTCCTGGCCAGCAGAGAACCTTGACCACAGGAAAATGCTCACACTGCCGAGGTGAGAGAATAAAGCATGACACTACACTCATATATACAGAAGGACTCCAGTTCTGTTAAGTTGTATGTGAGAAGAGAGAGGATTGTGTTAGCATTCCAGGTCTGCCAAAACAAAGCACCATGGGTCAAGTGACTCGAACATGAGAAATGTATTTCTCACAATTCTAGAGGCCACAAGTCAAAGATAAGATATTGGCAGGATTAGTTTCTTTTGAGGTTTCTTTGGCTTGCAGATGTCCACCCTGTTCCTGCCTCTTCACATGGTCATTCCTCTACATGTGAGCACCCTTGGTGTTTCTTTTGCAAGTCCAAATTTTCTTTTTATAAGGAAACCAGTCAAATCGGATTAGGGCCCACTCTACCAGCCTCATTTTAATATAATTACCTCTTTCAATGCCCTATCTCCAAATATAGTCACATTCTGAGATACCAGGTGGAGGAAAGGTTCAATTTATAAAATTTGAAGTCAGTCCATAATAGATGTTTTTCATGATTGAAGAGGTTACAGGCTGAGCATCTCTAAATCAAAAATCTGAAATCTAAATTTCCAAGATCCAAAATTTGTTGACCACCACCATTATGCCACCAGTGGAAAAGCCCACACCTAATTCATGAGACAGGTCACAGTCAAAACTCCACAACACAAAAATATTACATAAAATTACCTTCAGGCTATGAGTATAAGGTGTGTATGAAACATAAATGTATTTCACATTTAGACTTGGGTCCTATCCTCAAGGTATCTCATTATGTACATGAAAATATTCCAAAATCCAAAAAAATCAAAAACCTGAGATACTTCTGATCCCAAGCATTTCAGCTAAGGGATATAAAAGCTATACCAGAAAACTGACTTTAAAAGAAAAATAGAGCCCCATGAAGTTTCTTTGGGCATAAAGCATATGTGAGACAGCATGCAGATGGAGTTCAGAGAAGGCTTCACCACTGTCTCACTGTCTCCTGACCGCCCCTGTCAGTCAAGGGCAACTCCTGGCATCGCAATCCCCAACAGTCTAGCAATGTCCAAGAACTAAAAGGAAGAGAGTGGCTGCCCTCCTGTGTTGTTACATAAGCACAGTGCGGAAGCTGAAGGTGCCAGATGAAGTCTATCATGCCCCACCCCTGTGGCGCCCAGGACCAAGGCCTTGCGGGTTGCCATTGGTCTTTACATTCAGATGCTGCAGCTCCGCCCACTTGAGGCTCTCATGGTCAGCAGAGCCCCGGCACCAGTGCTTCAGCCTGGGGGCCGTTGACCTGGGCAACATCAGAGCCCTCCCTAGTCTTCTGGGATAAGTCTAAGTGCAGCCTCAGGGGGTGGTGGGAGTGACTTCACTCTGATGCTTGAAACCCGAGAAGCACAGGCATAAAGGCACAGGGCTGGGGAGAACAGTCACCAGTCTGGTTGCCAGAGGACAGACAGACCATGTTTGGACTGCGGTTTCCAAGTAGAACAAAAGGGTTTCCATATTTTCCAACTTAAAAGCTAATCAACAAGTCTGTCTATACCAATGTATTTACTATCTAGGAGAGTCGGGTTCACAGTCTGGTTAGATGGGTCTCCCCTCTCTTCTCAGTTTTATTGTAAAAGCCCATTAGTTAGAAAAAAAAAAAAAGTGCCCATACTCTCACTTTTGCAGGCAAGATTTTTCTTTTTCTTCTCTGTTTTTGTTGTTATTTTTAATTTCTTTATATGTTTGCTTATACACTAAGAGAGTTAAACAATAGATCAGAAAAACAGAAAATAAGGCATTAAGATCTTTTTCTTCTAGAACGCCCTTTTTTAATAGAAAACTATTTTTCAGTCCTCTCTTCTCCCAAAACACACACACACACACACACACACACACACAGCATTTTTTTAGTGTTAACCAAAGATCAAAACCACACAGCCTTGGCCTTAGCTCAGAAAGAGCCTCCAGCTATAAAGAAAAAGATTTTGGAGTACTGGGGAGTGTAACCCTCCAGAGCCCTTAGTGAGAGCAATTTGGCAACAGGAATTAAAAGCCTGAAATATTTGGTACCCTGAAACAAGACAATGTGACTTTCAGGTATATCTCATAAGGAAGTACGGATGTAAAGAAGACTTTGAGGGGGAACCAGCAGTTAGCGTAATGGCTATGTAGCTGGACTCCCACGTAGTCGACCTCAGTTCACGTCCCGGACCCAGTGGCTTAAAACTCACGCCAGGCGCATGTGCGTGCGTGCCCAAGATCCCGAGAGGAGAATGGAGGAGAAGGGATTGAGACATGGCCATCCCCCCCTGGTGAGTGATTTCTCGCTTTCTGTCTCTCTGTCTCTCTCTCTCTGCCTGGCAAGTGCACACGCCCTATAGCAAAAACTTCTCAAAAAAAAAAAAAAAAAAAAAGACGTTGAATCTCAAATTTTTTTTTACCACTTTGTTTACGACAGTAAACAGTGGGACACAGTCTCAATGTCTTGACCGAAAAGGAATGATGAAATAAATATGCCATACCACGAGTGGACACTCACCTCACACTTGCACACTTACTCCTTCTCTGGGTGGGGAGGGTTTCCTCTGCACCCCTCACCCCACCCACAGGAAGCACTACGGGACATATGCAGTTCCACAGATGCACTTCCAGCCCATGGCACTAGAGTGTGGAGTAGGCACCAGACCACGGCTTTGTAGCCTAACCCCAGTTCAAACCCCAACTTGGTCTAGCCCTGGCCAGATGGCCTTGGCAGCTCTTCCACCCCAAGCCCTGGAAAATGGGGTTTTCATACTATACCTGCAGGGCTCTCGGACGAGTTAAATTGCACCTGACACAGGGGAGCTAGCATTGCCTGAACTCACCCAGCCAGCACATTTGCAGAGTCAGGATTAAAATTAGGTCCTGCCAGTTCTAGAAGCTTTACTTTTGCTGTTCCTCATGCATATTGTGCTGCCTCTTCCTAGCTTGTCCTTCAAAAAGCCCCGGGGAGGCAGCAGTAGTATGAACCACAGACCAGTGGCCAAGACATGGGGTTCCAGCTGGGGATCTGAGCGTGGTCTTTGCTCTTGGGACACAAGGAGTCCATCTAAGAGGTCATGCTTTTACTGGGAAGCCTCAAGTCCTGGGATTGGGGCATTGGAAGGGGATCCAAAGATAGCAGCCATGGGTTGGAAGGAGATGCTGTTCTCTGTTACAGCCAACTGTTAGAAGCACATGGATGGAGCTCGCATGCAAGAAGGGGCACTGTGTTTCGCTTGGCCACAAACACGTGTTTTTACAATTGAGAAAGCAGATGACTCCTGCATGTGGCAGAGAGCACGCACTGTGCCGACCACAAGGAAGAGGTTTCTTGCACTCTCCTCAGGAGTGTAGGGAGGTGGACACACTGACCTGGCTGAGAGATGGTAGAATGCAGTATCAGCAGACTTTCTCTGCCCTGCTGAGGCTTAGACTCTTTGTTGTTGTTGTTGTTGTTATATTAGAATTTATTTTTTTGAAGTTGACCAGAGAGAGCAAGAGAGAAAGCGAGAAAGCAAGCTTCCAGGTCCGGGACGCGAACCACAGTCAGCCTTGTGGGAGTCCAGCTGCCTTAATCACTGTGCCACCTGCTGGCCCCCGCTAAACAGCTACCTTGATGGGCAGGGAGAAGAGATAGATCTCCTCCAGGGATTTGATCTTCATGTCTTTGACCAGGCAGCCCAGCTTGGTGACCGGGATCCACTCCTTGTCCTTGGCCTTGCCTCCGGGCCGCCGCCAAACCCTCCACGGAAGCTGCTGGGGCCTCCTATCCCAGGACCCCCAGGACTCCCAGGGCTCCAGGCCCTGCCACTGCACCAGCGTCATCCGCCATTTGGTGTTTTCTCGGAGAAGAAGCGAGGCTTAGACTCTTGAATGTAGAGAAGGTAGACCTCTTTTTCTCTGCAGCCAATTTTCATTTTTCCTGCACCCCGATTTTATATATCTTCGTGTCTTCATAGATGATCATTCTGGTCTGCCAACAGCCTTTCTCCAGGTTTCCTCTCAGGCCCCCCCCAGTCGTGGGGTATTTCTCCAGAGGATGCCTGGGTTGTGACGATCTATTTAGAAGCAGGCAGGCAGCTCTCGTATAAAAAGAACATCGCTTTCATGTAATAGCGTGCCTCCTGGGCCCATCACAGGCAGCCACGTCGAGCAGTCCATTGTCAACAGACTTCTTTCAGGCTGGGCCCACAGGCACAAAACTGATAGGCCAATCCTCCTTCCTTCCTCATTTCCTCCCTTCCTTTCCTTCTCCTCAGAGGATCCCTCAGATGCTTGCAATGTCAGAACAAACACCCATGCAGGGATATTGATCCCTACATCTCCACACAATATTGTCCAAGGTGTAGCCATCGTCCTTGGGGTTAAAAAGGAAAAAAAAGTGGCTGGAGGGAATCTTTATTGAGTATCCTCTGAGTGCCATGTAAACTCACAAGCCTGTAGAGCCGCTGCTTCCCATCCAGACAGATGAGGGTGAGTGTGGAGTCAAGTAAGTTACTGGTGAAGGCAGAACTAGAACTGGAGGGAGACCAGCAGTTGGCATAATGGCTGTGTCCCTGGACTCCCATGTAGCCAGTCATGGTTCGAGTCCCAGACCCGGTGGCTTAAACTCATGCTGGCCTAGTGTGCATCCGTGCCCAAGATCCCGGGAAGATAATGGAGGAGAAGGGATTGTGGTGTGGCCATCACTCCTGGGGGTGATTTCTCGCTTTCTATCTCTCTGTCTCTCTCCGTCTTCCTGGAAAGCACCTGTACCCTGTGGCAAAAATAGCAACATCTCTCAACAAACACTATGTCTCAATTTATAAGATAGTAACATAGAAATCTCAGACCTTAAGTTTTTCTTTTAATTTCTCTCAACTGTTTTTTTCTACTTATAGTATGTGCATATTTGGTGGAAGCTTATTTCATATCTCTAAACATCAGATGTCTGGGGTGAGGGGGGATGGAGAGGGGGATGGAGGGGAAGGGAGAGGAGGGGGAGGAGGGGCAGAACAACAACAACAACTAGAACTGGAGGCTTCTGACTCCAGAGCTCATGACTTCCAAGCATCTGAGCTACAAAAACTGTAACCCCTAATGAGGCTTCTTCTGAAAATCAGCACACTGCCATAAGACCACAATAAAAAGAACCCACACATACTCATACCGAATGATATACAATTACAAGTCACAATATGAATGGATCTTGCAGCACAGTGTATTCTGCCTGTTAGTTGCTCACAAGGGCTAATCATAAATTATTCTGGAATGTTGCGAGCAGATTATTAAGTCATTAGTGGCTTAAAATCAGCCACGGTGGGACTAGTCATACCACTGAAATTGGTAAACACTAAAGCTTTGCTTTAGTTTTTGTTGTATTTTAATGTTTGGGTTTTGGTCTGCCAATTGACCAGCATACCGCTGATGACTCTCACAGATGCTAAGTGAAAGCAGCCAGACATAATAAGGATATATTCTATGACCCACGATACTCTATGAAGGAATTTCTGAGCATACTAGCTGGTCAGTGGCAACAGTCTCAGGGTAGTGTCATGGAGTATAACTGGGCACCTTGGGAGCTGGTCGTGTCTGTGCCTTGATCATGGCAGTGGTTATCTGGGCATGCTTAGTGTATGGGCATTCATTTATGATGGGATGTTTTTTACTGACACGGCCTCATAACAACTCCATGCATCTTGATGAGAATTTTGTGTGTGTGTGTGTAAGAAAAAAAAAAAAAAGAGGAAAATCATTGACCAAACATTTTTTAAAAAATAAAAAGAGATTTCCCATATAATACTTGTGAAGAGCTCAGCATCAGAAGTCAGGGGCTCCATCCAATTCTACATAGTTGGGCAAGTTTCCTCATCACTATAGGCCTCAGTTTCCTCATCTGCTAAGTAGTGATTAAAAAGAAACCTTACTTACAGGGTCGTTGAGGAGACTAAGTATGTATTGCATTATGTTGAATAGTGCAACTAGCCAATACCTTGATGATGATGGTGGTGATTCAGCCCCAGGGAAGGGGAAGAATGGAGGGGAAAAAAAGAGAAAGAATGCTATTTCAGTAAATAGTGAAGGAAAACACATCATTTCTGCTGAGTGTGTACTTGTCACTGCCCTCTTCTCATCGCTGGCTGAGCTTTCTGCTAAATCTGAAAACATTAACTGCAGAAAGTCAGAATGGGCCTTGTCAAACTACCCCAATTTGGAACAAGTTTGATTCTGGGGTACACCTGGGCATATGGTCCATCCTAGATTCACATGGAGACACCAAGAAAGATACATGAAGAAAACATCAATAATGAAAACCACAAAGTTTCCATTTCCCTCAGAGTGAGTACCAATAGACTAGAGCATCTCATACTTTGATCCTAATATGATTTTCCCCTGGTCTATTAGTAAATATGAATTGTACATTCTCAGGCTCAAAAGACGTGGAGGCCCTCTCATCCAATTGCCCACTGCTTAAATTCTGAAATAAATTCCTAGTCAGTGGGTGTCCAGCCAATGCATCCAACCTCTGCATACTTCCAGGAACAGAGATTCACTCCATGCCTGTGCACTGCTGGAGGACAGCATTATCATACAGCACAGAGGAATCACCTGACTGTGACTCCCCACTGAGCATGGCTCTATGCCTTGAGGCCATGCAGCAGCATCAGAAAGATACCTCTTTGTAGGCCAGCCAGTGGCACAACAGTAACATGATGCTCTGAGAGGCTGACCCACATGGAAATGTTCCAGGTTCACAGGTGTGCTTGTGCCCATGAGACTGGGGAGGGATTGTGGTGTGAAGACTGCTAGAGGTCTTTCTCTCTCCTTCTGTCTCTCTTTCACTCAAAGAAAAAAGAAAGAAAAAAGAGAAAAAGAGAGAGAGGGAGGGAGGGAGGGAGGGAGGAAGAAGAAGGGGGAGGGGAAGGGAAAGGGGAAGGAGAGAAAAAAGAAAAAACGTAAAAGAAAAAGCATCTTCTCCTCAAATCCTGTTAAAAAAAAAAAAAAAAAAAAAACCCTCATAAATTGGGACCAGCAGAAGATGTAGTTACATCACTGGGTTCCCACATGGCTAACTGTGGTTTGAGTCCTAGACGTGGTGGATTGAAACTCACACCAGGTGCATATGTGTGCACACCCAAGATCCTGGGGCAAGAATGGGGGAGAAGCGATTGTAGTGTGGCGATTCCCCCTGGGGAGTGATTTCTAGCTTTCTTTCTCACTGTTTCTGTCTGTCTGTGTGTCTCTCTTCAGTGAGCGTATGTGCCCTAGTGGGGAAGAATACTCCTAATTTTTTCCCCATCATGGGCCCAGATCTTTTGCAGTCTTTCTCTGCCTATACTTTCAGCATGGCTTCCAACATTGCTGCCACTCTCTTCTTTAGCAGTAATGGACTCTCCTTGGCGACTCCTGCATGTGCTGGTCCCTTCACCCTGACATCATCTCCACAATCCCAGCTCAGATGTTGCTTCTCACCTCTCTACTAGGCTTATCAACATTCATCTGTCCCCCCGCCAGCCTCCCCTGCTAGTTAGCATCTCCTTCCACACCACCTCCAAGGCTCTTCTCCTGTCCCACTGCTCTGGAACCAATTCATTGCACATTTCTCTCCCACTAGACTGAATTCTTGGATCAGGGACCACTTTTCTTTTTCCATCTTCCAGCACCTTCCATCCATTTTACACCTATCATATCCATCATTTTTACAGATGATTTTCCTCCTCTGATAACCAAAGTCTGCCAAGTATGTGTTTGTATGAATTAGCTGGTTCTGTTGTCTAAGAACTGCCAAGAGTAGATTTCCTGATATAAATCAATTTGTGTAGAAATAGCAGCTATGTTAAGCAACATGTTCAGATGCTAATCTCACTTAAGCCCAGTACAGCAGAGCATTTCTCAACACAGATTTCTAAGAAAAAAGCTACAGTGAGAGTTCCAATTACAAGATTTGTTCACAGAAGCTAGCCACGGCTGTAAAAGTCAGTATGCTTGGTGTGTGGTACATAGAACACAGCCCCTTCGGTGATGCTTTTACTGCTTCAGATCTTGATCACATTGCAAAATTAGTAATCTACCAGGCTGGAATCTGTCACAAGTTACCTAAATGAAGCACATTTCTTCTAACTAAAAATGCAACTCCAGAATTTGAACTTAAGCAAAGATGGAGATATACTTTTCCTTATTCTTCCTGCTAAGTAAAACTAAAAACCCTAGACATTAGGGCCAGCCAATGGTAGGGTGGCTAAAGTGGTTGGATCCCACATTGATAATCATGTGGTTTAAGTCCCTGATCCAGTGGCTTGAGAAACATGCTAGGCACATATGTAAACCCAAAATCCCAAAAGGAGAGAGAAAAGGAGACAGGATTGTGTCATGACCATGCCCCATGGAGGGTTTTCTCTCTCTCTGTCTCTCTCTTTCTCTCTCTCTCTCACTCACACGCGCACACAACACACACACCCTCTGACAAATACACACACACACACACACACACACACACACACACATATATATATATATATATTTACATTCCTGGGCATTAGATATATTGGGTTGTTGAAAAAGTCATGATGTATTTTTTTTTATATTTTTCTATGCAAAAATATGTCATGACTTTTCTGACAACCTAATAAATTAAATAAAGATATAAGAATATTCTGAGAGGTGGAAAGAAAGCAGACAGGTCAGGGACCTCAGGACCCAAGTAATAAAACAACAAGGAATTTCCTGAGCTACCTTTTCACCTCATATATCTCAGACTTGTAGCTGAAAAGCCAGCAAACTGGAAACACCAATGGACACAGATAAAAGCAGCTTCAACAAAAGTCTGCTCTTCTTAGCCAGAGAGCCAAGAAAAGACAGTTTGGAAAGACAGAACATTTTCAGATAATAACCACAAACTCTAGCCAAACACCATAGAACAAACTGTGGCCAAGCCACTACCCATCCCAAGAAAAGCTAAGCAGGGTGCTAGACTTTCAGCCTTGCCAGGCTGTAAGATAATGCCCCCAGCCAGTCAGATAGTGTCAGAGAAGGTTGAGTAGGAGTTTAGACTTCCTTCTAAAACATACCCCTGCCCTCACATGATGCCAGTGGAGACCACGTGGGAAGTCTAGATTTTTACTCCAATTCATTGTACTAAGACATCCCTATCTCTGCTAGGATAATCTAGCTGAGAGAGGTATTTGTTACGGTAATCTCTCTCTGGAGAGTCAGTATATTCACCACAGCCCAGCAGTGATAAGACCAAGACCCTCCTCCCCAAATAGTGGTGTTAGTTGAGGCCCTATAGGGAGCAGTAATAAGTTACTTCTCTCTCTCAGCCAGGATGGTATCAATAGATACCAACACTAATATGACAGAGTTAGAATTAACCAACAAAGATTTTAAACCAGCTATCATAAAAATGCTTCAATTAGCAATAACAAACACACTTGAAACCACTGAAAAAACAGAAATTATCAGCAAATAAATTAAAAGTCACAGCAAAGAAAAAGAAGCACGTACATGGGAAAATAAACATGTAGACAGATAAAACCAAATAGAAATTATTTTTTAAAAGTACAATAATTGAAATTAAAAAGCTCAGTGGTTGGGCTCAACAACAGAATAGGGAGTATGGCAGAAAGAATCAGTGAGATGGAAGACAGAACAATGGAAATAGTCCACTTTGACCAACAGTGAAAAAGTAGAATGAAAAAAAGAAAAAGAGCCACAGGGATCTAGAATACTATAACAACAGATACATCATCTTTCATGTCACCTGAGTTCTAAAAGAATAGGAGCAAGAAGTTGGGGCTGATAAACAATTCAAGGAAATAATGACTAAAAACTTCCCAGGTTTGGCAAAACCTACAGATTCAAAAAGCTGAGCCAACCAAATCAGAACCAAACAAACAAAAAAAATCATGCAAAAGTCTATCACAGTCAAACTTCTGAAAATTTAAACAAAAATATCTTAAAACAGTGAGGGAGAACTAACATCTTACCTATGCACAAAAAAACCAATTCAGGGCCAGCACAGGAGTGGTAGTTAAGGTGTTGGACTCCCACACGGCTGACAATGGTACAAGTGCCAGACTTGGAGGCTTGATAATCACACCAGGCACATGTGCAAACCTGCCTAAAATCCCGGGAGGAGAATGAAGGAGAAGGGGACTGACTGTGGTGTGGTCATCCCTCTGGGGGGTGATTTCTCACTTTCTCTTTCTCTGTCTGTCTCTCTGGTGAGCACATGCACCCTATAATAAAAATCTCTCTCTTTTTTTAAAGACAATCAAGATAACACTATATTTATATTGAAAACCATACAATCTAGAAGGAAGTAACATATTTTTCAAGTATTGAGAGTAAATGACTATCTAGCAAAACACCAAAAATAAAGAGAAAGTCGAGGCATTCTCAAAGGGGGGAAGAAACTGAGTTTGTAGCAAGCAGAAATTTAAAAAAATGCTAAAGAAAGTTCTATAAATACAAATGAAATTATGGAAAAAGGAAACTTGAAAAGTCAATAAGGAAAGAAGTAAACAGCAAACAAAAATATAGATAAATACAGCACTTTTCTTTTTCTCTTGAGTTTTCTATTCTATGTTTAACATCTTGAGCAAAAATTATGGCACTGTCTGATGTGGTTGTAAATATGTAACAGAAAATTATATTGTAATTGAGAATAAGAAAAGAACATAATAGCAGGTAATATAGCTATACTTACCAGAACTGGTAAAATGATGAACCCAGTAGACTTACCACAATAAGTTATGAATATACAGTGTTATACCTCAGACAACCACCAAAATGCCATTCAACAAGATACACTCAAAAACTATATAAACCATAGTTGATTTTTTTAAAAACTTAAAATAAGCCACAGAAAATAAGGGGAAATACAGAGAGAAAAGAAAGAAAAACACGTCAGATTGATGTCCTATCGATAATTCTGTTAAATGTAAATCACTATGTCAATTAAAATACAGACATTGGCAGAATGAATTAAAGAACATAACCCAACTCTATAATGTATACAAGAAGCTCATTTAAAATGCAAGAAAATAGGTCGAAAAGTTAAAAATGAAGATTATATGTAATCTTATAATTAAAAGACAAGAGGGATGGCTATGTTAATATCAGATAAAGTAGACGCTGGAGCAAAGAAAATTACCAAAAACAGAAAGAGAGGTGGTATGATGATAAAACAGCCAATCCACCAGGAATATTAAGGAATCGTTAATGTGTATACAACAGAACAAAGCAAAAACCCATAGAACTGAAAGGGAAAAGGGATCCATCCACAATTAAGGTGGAGTCTTCAGTATAGCTTTCTCAAGAATAAAGAGACATAAAAATGACAAATATGTAGAAAAATAGAACATCATCATCAAACATGATCTAACCAACATTATAAAACATTCCATCTAACAGCAGAATATATATTATTTTAAATTGCCTATAAGATATAAATCAAGATAGACTATATATCAAGCCATAAAACAAACTTCAACAGAGCTGGCTTCATGGTACAGTGGTAATGTGATACTCAGGAGAAGCCAGATCCCACATAGCAACCACAGTTTGAATATCTAGTCCAGTCAGTAGAAAATACTATGGGCATGAGCACCAGTGCCCAAGATCCAATGGGATGGAGTATTTAAAGAAAGGGATCATGGGGTGTCCTTCTGTGTGGAAGCTGTCCCTCTCTCCCCCCTTTATTTTCCTCTCTCTCTCTCTCTCTCTCTCTCTCTCACTCACACATACATACTTACATGCATGCACATATAATTTATCATGAAAGTAGAAAAGAAAAACTTAAACAAATTTGAAAGAATTTAAATCATACAGTTTATTCTCCAGCCACAACAGCATCAAACTAGAAATCAAGAAGGAAAAATCGCAAAACAATTGGAAATCAAACATGCTTCTAAATAATCCATAGGGCAAAGAGGAAGCCTCAAGGGATTTCTTAAAAATATATTAAACTAGGGGAAAGGATGGTGACACAGTGGTAAAATACAATGGTCTGTGAGGCTGGGAGTTTCTCATCCAGATACCCTCCCAGAATAAAGCCAGCTACATGTACACATGATCCAGGGCTGGCTGGGGGTTGGTCACAGCATTAAGATTCTGTTCTGGGGACCGGTAGGTGGCAACGTGGTTAAGATGCTAGATTCCCACATGGTCAACCACAATTTGAGTTCCAGACCTGGTGTCTTGCTTTCTCACTTTCCCTTTTTCTCTCTTTCTCTCTGATCAAATTAAAAATAACAATAGTAATAACAATAATAACAACAATAAAATAATTCTTTTTAAAAAAAGACTCTGTCATGGATGCTTTTTCTCCTTCACTCACTCACTCATGAAAGGAGTAATATAATAACTTAAGTAACATTAATAAAAATACACTCAATTAAATTAAAAATACAGCATAGCAAAAGTTATGAGACACAGTTAAAGCAGTGCTAAGGGGGAAATTAAATGTATACATTAGAAGGAAGAAAACTCTCACTCTAAGCTTCTATTGTACTTTGAGAACCTAGAAATAAAGAGCAAAATACACTCAAAACAAACAGAAAGAAACAAATTGTAATTAGAACAGAAATCAATAAAAACTAAAATGAAACAAATAGGGACAACTGACAGAGAGGAAGGTAACAGATTCCCCCCCCTCCCCGCTTCAGATCAGGGTGGGGAAGACAAGGCACCACACCCTAGACAACCTCCTGATCTGCTCAAGTCTTATCCCCATCCTGAATCCCCAGGCTCTATAGTTGCAGATTCTGCTAAGGGTCTCACAGGTTGGTTTGCCTCCTGCCCTTGTTTGACGACCTTCTGAGCAACATCCAGGCATCCAGGCACAGAGGGTCACTCTGCCTATGGGCCATGTAGGCCGCATAGTCTGTTTCTTGTGTCTCACAGATAGACTTGCCTAGGGCCCCTCCTAAACTGCTTTTTCAGGGTTGTACTCAGGTCCAGAGAATCACCTGCTGCCATAAATTAGAGATAGGGTACATAAGCCGGCTTGGATCTGAAGGCACAGCCAGCCCCTGGCTCCTCCTGGAACATCTTGGCAGGGCTGTACCCAGATCCTGTGGACTACTCTGCATACTCTCTCACTGACTGCCTTTCTAGGGCCAAATTCCAGCCTTGTAAAAAGCACCACCTTCAGGTGTTACATACAGGCCACTTAGAACCCATGTCCAGGGTCTCATAGGTATATTTGCCTCCTGGACCACCTTGCCAGCGTGCCAAGTGGGACTGAAGAGCTACTCCACATCCAGCTCTCATATACAGGTTATGTAAGTCCTACTCTGATCTGAAAAATCCAGCTGGTTTCTGGCCCCTCTGGGACCATTTGCCAGGGTCACATTTGGAACTTAAGACTGTCCTGCCCTGACATTACAGAATTTACTTCAAAAATTAGGAAGAAGTGAGTACTCCATCAGATGCCTAAAATTCAATGCAGACACACAAGAAATGTTAAAAAAAAAAAAGAAAAAAGAAAGAAATAAAGAAAGAAAAGAAAAGAAAAAAAGAAAAAGAAAATGTTTCTCCTCTCCTCAAAATAAACAGAATATGGGGGCAGTAGGTGACATGGTGGTTAAGGGCACTAGATTCCCATATGGCCAACTGTGGCTTGTTTTCTCACTTTCTCTCTCACTTTGTCCCTCTCTGGTCAAATTAACAAATAAAGTTAAATAAAATAATTATTAAACACACATACAAAATAAACTGCTCACCAACAATAGATAAAAGAAATCACAGAAATGTCACAAAAGGAATTCAGAATATTGATCATAATCAGATTCAATGAAATGCAAGAGAAAATAGACAATTCCAGGAGATAAGATAAACATTCCATGACATGAAAAAGGAAGTCTATCAATAAAGAGTTAGAGGGACCAGCAGATGGTGTAACGGTTATGTAGCTGGACTCCCACATGGCTGACTGCAGTTCAAGTCCTGGACCCAGAGGCTTGAAATGCGTGCTGGGCATGTGTGCATCCTTGCCCAAAATCCTGAGAGAAGAGTGGAAGAGAAAGGCTTGTGTTATGGCCATCCCCCCCGGGGGGGGGGGGAATTCTGTCTTTCTGTCTCTCTGTCCTTCTCTGTCTTTCCAGTGAGCACACACGTCTTATAGCAAAAATCTGTCTTAAAAGAGAGAGAGAGACGCCCTAAAAAAAAAAAAAAAAACTTAAACAGAATTTCTGGATATAAAGAATGCAATACAGGAATTTTAAAAACTCTCTTGAAAGTATTAACAGATTAGTCCACACAGAAGAAAGAACCTCTGAAATTGAAGACAAAATCTACAATTTAGTCCAAGTTACCAAAAAGAATGAAAAAATAACCACTAAAAGTGAGGACAATATATGAAAAATTTTGGACACTATTAAACAGTTGACTAGCCATATAACAGGTATTCCAGAAAGTGAAGAGATGGATAAACACATCACAAATCTTTGATGAAATACTATCTAAAAACTTTCCAAATCTAGAGAGAAACACAGACATCCAAATACAGGAAATAGAAAGAACATGAAGTAGATTCAACATAATATCCTTTACAAGGCACATCATAACCAAATTGGCAAAAGTCAAAGACAAAGATAATGTTCTAAAGATGGCAAGAGAGAAACATTAAGTTATTTACAAGTGATACTCCATCAGACTAACCTCACACCTCTCAACAGAAACAATGCAGACAAGGAAGGAACGGGAAGACATAATTCAAATTCTAATTTTTTTTTTTAATTTCAGCCAAGAATACTAAATTTTTTTCAGCCAAGAATATGTAAAAAGAGACAAAGTACATTATATCTATCATATTAAAGGGATTAATTCACCAATAAAATATAACAATTACAAATGTTTATATGCCCAACATCAGGGTACTTAAATACATAAAAGAAATACTGTTAGATCTAAAGGGAGAATAGAGTGCAACACACTTACTCTTAGGGACTTAAATACCACACTGTCACCAATCAACAGGTCATCTAGACAAAAAATAATAATAATAATAAACAAACAGACATGGTAACTAAATTATATCGTAAATTAAATGGGCCTGCTAGACATTTATAGAACATTTTACCTAATAGTTACAAAATACATATTATTCTCAGCTTCACATGAAATGTTTCTAAATACTGACAATGTAACAGGGCACAAAACAAGCCTTTATAAATTTAAAAGTATAGAAATGAATCTAGCATTTTCTCTGAACGCAGTGGAATTAAATTTGAAATCAATAACAGAAAGAGCCTTTGAAAACACACAAAAACATGAAAACCAAACAATTCCTGAAAATTTTCAAAATGACTGAAGAAATTAAGACTTAAATTTGAAAATTTCTTGAAACAAATTTTAATGAAAACACAACTCTCCAAAATCTCTGGAACACAATGGTAACAGGCCTTAGAGAGAATTTTATGGCAATTAGTGTTCACAAGAAAAAAAGATAGAAAGATGGCAAATAAATAACATAATGACACATCTCAAGGAACTGGAAAAGCAAGAACAAAAACATACTAGAAGAAAAGAAATAAGCATTAGAGTAGAAATAAATGAATAGGAAATTTAAAAAATATAAAAACTCAACAAATCAAAAACTTGTATTTTGAGAGGATAAATAAAATTGAAAAACAATAGCTAGACTGACCCTAAACAGAGAAAGTAACCAAATAAATAAAATTGGGGGACCAGCAGATGGAGTAATGGGTACATTGCTGGACTCCCACGTAGTTGACCAGGTTCGAGTCCTGGACCTGATGGCTTAAAACATGCCAGGCATGTGTGTGTGCATGCCCAAAATCCCAAGAAGAGAATGGAAAAGAAGGGACTGCAGCATGACCATTCTCACTGGGTGTTGATTTCTCACTTAATGTCTCTCTGTCTCTCTCTGTCTCTGTAATGAGTGCATACACACTATAGCAAAAAATCTCAAATAAATAAATCAACAAAATTGGTAATAAAATAGACAATATTACAACAGATGTCACAGAAATAGGTCAGGAGAGGATATTATGTGCAACTATAAGCCAATAAACTGGAAAAATCTAGATAGGATGGACAAATTTCTGGCCACATACAAAATATCTAAATCAAAGGAAGAGAAAGAAAGCCTGAATAGACACATAACAAACAATAATAATGAATCAGTAATAATCTCAACAACGAAAAGCCCCAGGTCCTACTGGCTTTACAACTGAATTCTACAAAACTTTTAAAGAAGAATTAACACTAATTCTCCTCAAATTATTTCTAAAGATTCAAATGGATGAAACCCTCCCTAACTCATTCTACTGGGCTTCCATCACCTTGATACCAAAAATGAACAAGGACTTTTAAAAAAAAGAAAGAAAGAAAGAAAGAGAGAGAGAGAGAGAACTACAGACCAATATCCCTGCTAAATACAGATACAAAAATCCTGAACAAAATACTAACATATGAAATCTAACAGCACATTAAATTCAATGTGATTTAGATCAAATTACTGGTGGCATCACTCACCGAAATAGAAAAAAAAAAAAAAAACCATAAAATTTGTCTGGAATCATAACAGACCCTGGATCAGTAAAGCAATATTGTGCATGAATTAATTAAATAATTAATTCTAGGAGGGATCTCACTACCTGACCTCAAAATATATTACAAATCTATGTTAATCCAAACAGCATGGTACTGGCACAAAAACAAACACACAGACCAATAAAACAGAGTAGAGAATCCAGATATAAATCCCATCACAAACAGCCAACTGATTTTTGACAAAAGCCACAAGACAATTCAGTGAAGAAAAGAAATTCCTTTCAAAAAAAATGAAATTTGTTGGAAGAATTGAATATCCACCTGCAGAAAAATGAAACTGAACCCCTATCTCTCACCATTAACAAAAGTCAACTCAAAGTGGATCAAATATCTAAACATAATGCCTCAAACTATAAAACTCCTTGTGAAAAACACAGGTGAAACACTTGAAGACATTGGAATAAGAAAAGATTTTTTTAAATAAAACCCCTAAAGTGCAGGCAATAATTTAAAAAATAAATAAACAAGCTAAAAATTTCTGCACAGCAAAGAAAACAATGACTAGAATAAAAAGACAACCCACAAAATGGGAGAAAATTCTTGTAAACAATGCTGCAAATAACCATTGATAATCACAATATATAGGGAACTCAAGCAGCTCACCTCTAGAAAAACTAATAATCCAATTTAAAAATGGGCAAATGAGCTGGACAGAAATCTCTCAAAGGAAAACATACCAATGGCTCAAAAGCATATGAAAAAAAATTCAGTCTCTTGTTATAAGAGCAATGCAAATCAACACCACCATGAGGTATCACTAATTCCAGTCAGAATGGCTATGATCAAAAAACATAGAACAAGTACTGTTGATCCTGTGGTAAAAAGAGAACCATTCTGCACTGCTGATGTGAATGTAAATAAATATAGCCACTATGGAAAACAATAAGGAGGTCCCTCGAAACCTATAAATAGAACTACCTTATGACCCAGTAATCCCACTCCTTGTTATTTACCCAAAGGACAGGAAAACATTCCATTGGAAAGACACTTGCATATCCATGTTTATTGCAACATTATTTACAATAGCTAAGACATGTGCCCAACAATTGATGACTGGATTTTTCAAATGTGGCACATATACACTATGGAATATTACTCAGACATGAACAACAGTGAGCCTCTGTCATTTGATACAAAGTGGATGAATACAGAATATTTAATGCTAAGTGAAATAAGTCAGACTATTCAAGACCAACACTGTATATTCCTGTTCAATATGTACCAGATATCTGCACTCTATGACAGAAATTGAATGATTCAGAGACAGTAGAGAAAACAAGTATAGATACCAGAGACTGTATGAGAGGAAGATGAGTGGTGAGGAGTGGGTGGGAGGGGCTCAGAAAAAAGGCATATAATAGACACAAGAATGTAAGGTTCTTTGTTGAAAGCGATGCATATGGTAATGTATTCGATTTGATTACCACACACTGCATACATGCTTTGAAAAACCATATTATATATCGTAAAGTTGTACAAGTAAATGTAAATAAAAAATTATAAAATAAATAATTTTATCTACAGCTAACTTTATTATTAATGGTGAGAGACTGAATACCAAGAATAATATAAGGACGTCAATTCTATTATCCAATATGGTACTAGAATTTTTAGCCAATGAAAAATTAGAAAACAACAAATGAAATTCAACAAGAAACACTTTTGGAATATTTAAGATGACATGATAGTACATGTAGAAATTCCAAGGAATTGGGAACCAGCAGTTAGCATAATGGCTATGTCGCTGGACTCCCACGTAGTCGACTGCGGTTCGCGTCCCGGACCCGGTGGCTTACAACTCACGCCGAGCACGTGTGCGTGCGTGCCCAAGATCCCGAGAGGAGAATGGAGGAGAAGGGATTGCGGCGTGACCATCCCCTCTAGGGGGTGATTTCTCGCTTTCTGTCTCTATGTCTCTCTGTCTGGCAAGCGCACGCGCCCTATAGCAAAAACCTCTCAAAAAAAAAAAAAAAAAGAAAGAAAAAAGAAATTCCAAGGAATTTATCATTTTAATTTTTGGGGTTTTTCTCTATTTCTTGTCTTCCCTATTTCTTTATTCTTGATTTCTCATGGGTTACTTGAATATTTTTTTGAGTGTCATTTTATTTAATTATGTTTCTGAGAATATTATTTTATATAGTTAGTGGTTGTCTAGTTATCACTACACATATATGCAACTTATCACTGCCTACTGCTGTTAACATTGGTTTTACCACTTCAAGTGAAGTGCAGAAATCTTCATTTCATTTAGATCCCTTTATCATCTTCACTCACTGAGTTTAATAATCTTAAAAGTACTCCCCCTACATATATTGAGTACTACATCAAATAGTTTTATGATTTTGGTTTCAACCATAAGATTATAAAATATAGTTAAAGAAACCCATGAGGTAAAGAAAAAACTATTATTTTTCTTTTCTTTCTTTTTTTTTTTTTTTTTTTGATAGAAATAATGAGAGGGGGGGGACTTGACCACTGAGAGGGAGAGGAATTGAACACCACCACTGTGATATGGTTGTGCTGCAGTTCCTTCTCCTCTATTTCTCCACCCTGTCAGGATCTGGGACAGATAGGCATATGCACTGAGCATATTTTCCAAGTCTCTGGGTCTGGGATTTAAACATGTGGTTGGCCATGTGCTACCTGGCTCCATTAATCACCTACGTTCTGGCCTCCCTGTTACTGTGTTTGTTTCTATTTCAGTCCATTCCATTGTTCATTGCTTTCTGACAGCTCTAGCCTTTTCTATTATCACTGTTCCTTCTGATTAAAGAGCTTTATTGGACATTTTTAAAGGGTGGCTATGATAGCAACCACTTATCTTAGTTTTCTTTCATCTGTGAATATTTTTATTTCTCTTCCAACCATGAAGGATAGTTCCACTGGATATTCAAGTTGAGATTGACAGTTCTTTACTTGCAGCACCTGAAAAATGTGCCATTTCTTTCTGACCTCTATCGTTTCAGATGAGAAAACCATTGTGACTCAAATCACCCTTATTTTATAGGTAGTGAATATTTCTCTGTGCCAACTTTTAAGAATTTGGGGGGGGGGTTGTATTCTCAAATTTGACTGTGATGTGTTTTTGCATACATCTCCTTGAGTTTATTCTATTTAGGGTTATATTCACTTCACGAATCTGAAGATCTTTGTCTTTTGCTAATGTTGACAAGTTTTCAATCATTAGTTCTAGTACGTTTTCAGTCCAGCACTAACACAGGGCTTCACTATGTCATCTTTGTAGCTGCTTCTGCTGTGAGCAGAGGGGCTCACTCACCAATCCTGGCTTATGAATGAATCCTGGAATAGCCAGGGCTTGATTCAAGCAAACCATTGACCCTATAGAGGCATGGACATAGAGCTGAGGTTGGGCTCCCCACGAAGTCTCTGTGGGCTTCCTTTTCTCTAGTCCTTTGACCAGGGAGAAGAGGACGGGGGTTTTTTTGTCGTTGGTTTTTGGTTTCTTTTTTTGAGAAAGATATAGTCTCACAAAAAATGAATGTTTCTTTAATCTAAAGATTCAAAGCTGCTCTTATTTCATTTTGATTTTTAAAAAGGATTTTGTTCTGGGTATTTGTTTTTGTTGTTGTTCTTGTCGTTGTTTGCCATAGGGCACATGCATTTGCTGGAGAGAGACAGAGGGACGGAAGTGAGAAATCATCCCACAGGTAGAATGGCCATGCCACAATCCCTTCTCCTCCATTCTCCTCTCAGGATTTTGGGTACATACACAATGTGCCCAGGGTAATTTCCGAGCAGCAGGGTCCAGGATTTAAACTACAGAGCTATGTGGGAGTCCAGTGCCACAACCACCATGCCACTTGCTGACCCTTCACTTTAATTTTATAGTATGAAAAGTTTATAGTTTGCTCAATGTATTGTATAGGCACTGAATGGACCAAAGTCTAAATTTCTCTTGGTGTCTATCATCCTTTATTAAGAGACCTGTGCCTCCTGCTCTTGGTCCAGCTCAATAGATAGATTTATAGATTTCTCTTCTGCCTGCTTTGTGCATCTCTCCATTCCTACCCATAACGTGCAGAGGGGCAAAGAAAATACATAATCAGGATTGTTTTGTTGTATCTCAGTTGACAGTAAATTGACTGTGGGAACACCTAAGAGATGTGCGTGTCAAGAGCCAGAGCTTGGGGACTTGAAATTTTTATAATATTTTGGCAGTTTAGTGGCTATATTTATTACATTCTTGTTCTTGGCTACATTCCAGATAATCAAGGCTGCTGAAAAAGTTGCCTCTAAATAAACGAAGCATTTCTGCATTTACTTGGTAAAGATTCCCCTGCCCCTCAAAAACACCTAACAGTTTTAAGCATGTGACACAGACTCAATTCCTTTTTGGGTAGAATACCCAAAAGAGAAGATACTTTTTTCTACTTTCCTATTCTGAGAAAATAACTGAAGTATATTTTATAACACTTTCCCACCCAAAAAATAGTTTCTGTGCCAAAATCAAACATGAGATTTCAACCCAAAATGAAATCTGACAATGCCATGGGTAATTTAGTTATAGCTCTTCTACAAGAAAATAGGATAGAGGGAAAAGGGGATTTCAGTTGAACTTTGTTGGAAATTAAATCCAATTATGATTAACATTAACCATGTACTAGATGAACCATTTCCAAATTGTAGAACACTCCTATTCTAGACCCAGATATTAATTATAAATTCCAGTGCCAGAAACCCTCCATCATTGAGAAGCAAGTCTGGAAGGCCACAACACAGGACCTGGAATTAGGCCTAGCTAATAAACAGGCCTGTGTGACATAAGAGGATAAAAATAATGGACTGCCAAATACTTCTAAACTCACTTGTCTGGAGTCATGAGGGGTCCCTAAAATAATCATATACCCTAATTTCCTAATGACCTTTGGTCAAGGCCAAATCTTTATTAACAGTATGTACACTAGAACTTGAAAAACACCACCCTTTCTTTTCTTGCTTCTGTTTCACTCTGATGCATGATAAAGACAGTTATTTGGGTGATCCAGCATCCCCCTTCAGACACACTGATAACTTATCCCTGAATGGTTAGATGATGGCGTAACTGTGCTATAGTTTCCCTTTCTCACCTAGCCACCAAATGATGTGGGCAGTTACAACATACTGGGCCACACTTCCCTCCTCAGGCTCAGCTTTGTCTCTCCCCAGGGCTCAAAGAATAGCAGCTTTTTAAGGAAATTGCCCCAGAAACTGTCGCTTCTGTAGACTTTATCCTTCCATGGCAAAAGTAGTCTGGCACCGTCTCAGCAATGACTCTGGGCCAACAGTTCCTGCATCTGGTTGTGCATGTGACAGACTAGCGTACAGGGGTTCCAAAGTAGGGACACTCCTGTGGACACTTTTTTCTTGATCAGCTCTCAGTACTCCCCGCAGCCTCTTGACAACTCTCCCATTCTATCTGATCTGCTCTCTCCAATCTCTCTTCCTCGTACCTACATATGAGTTTTTCTGAAATCCAAAACCTAGAGGAGCCATATCTCAAGACCATGCTCAGAATGCTTTGGGGACTCACAGCCTCATTGTCTAAAGTGGGAATCTGGATTCATCATCTCTCTTGAAGCCTTACTTTTCCCACTCATCTCTGCTGTTACTTGTGTGGAAAATGCCCTCATCTGTCATGACTCAGCCAAAACTCCTCTCTTTCATAACGCTC
>NW_006160024.1:1459318-1471941 GCF_000334495.1 Tupaia belangeri chinensis
GCTCTTCCTAACCAGTTCATCCATCTCCCCACTTCAGCTAAGAGAAACAACACCACATCATCTACACAGAGGTCCTTCTCTACTGAATGAATAGTCCCTACAAGGCAACAACTCTGTAAATTATTCTCGTATCCCAGCTTTTCACCAAAGTACCCAGCATATAATAGCACTCAGCATCTATTGACAAGTTAATGAACACACCTGTCAGCTGGCAAAGAATTGCAGGCCCTTCATAGAACAGATGCTAAAAAATAAATGCTTGGGCCCAAGAGAATCTCCCACTTCAGGAAAGCATGCTGTTGAATCTTTAAAGAATGCACAGATCTGACTCTCAGTAGGCTCACCATGTAGATGTCAAACAACAGAGGGTTGTTAAGGTCAGCAAAGACCAAGGAGAGGGCCCAGAGCCACATCTGGCTTCTTTCTTCAACCTGCCCTAATACAGGGGACCTGAAGGCAGGGAGAGGCTACGGAAGAGAAAGGAAAGAGTAAATCTTTTCTGGACCCCTGACCAGTGAAGGTCCCCAAAGCCTAAGCCAATCCTGAACCACAGAAAGGTTCCCTCTTTTCTTGGGCTCTCACTTCCTTTAGGCTCTCACTTCCTTTAGGCTCTCACTTCCCTTTTAGAATTTACTCCTAGGAAAAACTACCCAGAGCACATACCTGCCTATGCTCTCATCTCAGATGTTTAGAGGATGACTATAATGTATGCTTTACAAAAGAAAATAATCCTTACCAGGGCTAGATACCCAGTAGGGGATGCCACAGAACTTAAGGCTTATGCGATTCCAGGAGTGAGATGGATGACAGCGACTACATTCACAGACAGCCTACTCACACTAAAGCCTGGCCCCATCCCACCTCATCACCAGACTCTAATAGGGGGAAAACAGCCTTCAAGTAACCTCCAGTACAAAACTGGGTAACACATTCACAAAGCACAAGTATTTGGGGGGACAAAAAAAATCAGGAAGAAAGTGTCAAACTCATAAATGTAAAAATAAATTTTCCAGAAAAAGAATTAAGAAGAAAGGAAATGAGACTTAAAAAAGAGACAAAATTAATTTTATATAAATCATAGGTACTAATTATTTTACAGATCAGATAAAATTATTTTAATGTTTTAATTGAAAACTACTAAAAAAATTAAATCTTCCAGGCATAAGATAGGACAGGCTTTGGGACCAGCAGTGGGCATAATGACTATGTCGCTGAACTCTCATGTAGTCGACTGCAGTCTGAGTCCTGGACCCGGCAGCTTCCAACTCATGCAGGGCACATGTGCGTGCATGCCCAAGATCCCGAGAGGAGTATGGAGGAGAAAGGATTGCGGTGTGGCCATCCCCTCTGGGGGATGATTTTTCACTTTCTGTCTCTCTGTCTCTGTCTTTCTGGCGAGTGCACGCGCCCTATGGCAAAAAACTCCTCCCTCCCCCTGAAAAGAATAAAGTATATTGTTACATCTAAATAGATATTTACTATAAAAATCAAACCATTGGGACCAGCAGATGGTGTAACAGTTATGTTGCTGGACTCACATATAGTCATCTGCGGTTTGAGTCCCAGACCCAGTGACTTAAAATTCATCCCGGGCGCATGTGCATGCATTCCCAAAATTCTAAGAGGTGACTGGAGGAGAAGGGATTGCAGCGTGGCCATCCCCCATTGGGGGTGATTTCTTACTTTCTGTCTCTCTGTCTCTCTCCATCTCTCTTGCAAATGCATGCTCCCTATAGCAAAAAAATCTCTCTTAAAAAAAAAAAATGTCAACAATTCTGATGGTCATTCCAAATAATCCCAAATGAGAAGTGGTGATACCAGGGAAAGTAAAGGTTACGGTTCTTGTTTTGTTCAAATGATAAAGTAGGGGATCAGAAATAAAGATGTAAATAAATGGACATTGATAATAGAAAATAAATGTCAATGTGTAAATTAAAATTTTAGGGGTAATCACCAGAACAATGTAAAACTGAGATGTATTAAATTCAAATTACTATCAAACAGAAAAGCAAGAAGAGGAAGGAAAAAAAAACTAAGCAAGGTCAAGGTCTATGTTTATTTAAATTAAGGGCTAAAACAAAATAACATAGCAGGAATAAATTCAAATGGATCAGCAATCAGTAAAAAATTCAAAGTTAAATTCCTCTATTAAGTAGTAATCTGAGCATAGGTGACACACCTGACATAAAATGCAAAATGTTTAGAATAATAGGTTAAAAAAGAGGGGAGATGAATGATAGCAGACAAACACAAACAAATAGATAATGAAGCAGTTATGTCAGTTTTAGACAATAGCATTCAAAAATAAAAACAGAGTGGACAAAGGAAAAAATTCTAAGCAATAGAAAAATAAACTCCACAAAACAATCATCAATTTTTATGCATGCAACTAATTCCAAAACATTCATTAAAAAAAGAAAAACTGATAGAAAGGCAGAAATGGGCTAGCTCATCTTAGAATGTATACTTTAACACACCTCTTCCAAAAACCAACATATTAAATAAACTCAGAAAAGAATCTGGAAAATTTTATTAATATAACTAACAGGAATGATTTTCTAGAGAACTTTGTTTGCACTCAGCAAGAAGAAAATACACATTCATTTCAAACACACAAAACCCTAACAAAAAAATTGGCCACTATCAGGTTTCAAAGAAAATCTCAACAGGTTTTTCAAAGCAGAAATCTCATAGGGCACCTTCAATGAACACAATTTCATAAAATATAAATTAATAGCAAAAAGAGAGCCCAAAATCCAATTCACTAGAGAACTTTAAAACAAGCTTCTAAAAAACAGAAAAACTCTAACAGAGCTGTGAACTACTACTACAAACACAGCATTATATATAAAAACCTATAAATTACAGCCATAGAGGTATTCAGGAAAAGATTTTTAGTCATTAATGCAAGTATTAGATTTTTTTTTTAAATAAAAAAGATGTACTAAGCATTCAAATGAAGAAGAAACGGAAAAAAAAAAAAAAAAATTGACAAATGGAGCCAGCTCTGTGGTCTGGTGGTTCTGGCAGCCATACCCCACATAGTCAACTTTGTAGTTCAAGTCCTACGCACAGGAACTTGAGAAATACTCTAGGCATGTGTGTATGCATGCCAAAAATCCCAAAAGGAGGGAGAGATGAAGGAGAAGGGATTGTGGCATGACTATTCCCCATAGTGGGGGAAGTGCTTTAATCCATCTCTCTCTTTCTCTGTCTCTCTATTTCTCTCTGACAAGCACAAATGCCCTCTAGCAAAAAAAAAAAAAAAGTACAGAATTAATCATTATAAAAGCATAAAGTTGAAATTAGATTCTAAAAACAATAGTGTTGCTCAATGAAATAGAAAATATTTTTCATAAAAACTAGATTAAAAAATAGATAAATAACTCAAACAGGAGGGGAAGAGTCAAGAATTTATGGGTCTTTGTGTGCATGTGTACACAAGTAAATATTAAAGTGATATCTCAAATCAGTGAGAAATTAAATTTTTTTGGAAAAATCATGAGACAAAAATAAGGTTTAGATCCCTACCTCACACCAGACACACAAAAATAAATTCCAAATGAACTAAAGAACAAACATAAAACAAACACTATAAAAACATTACAAAAACTGTCACATTTTTGTAAATTTGGAATAGAGTAGGAATAAAAAGCAAAGAAAAGAACTATATACATATTTCAATTATACACAACAACATGAAAACAACAAACTGGGATAAAATAGTTGCAACACACCATTGCAAATTTTTTTTTAAGTATCCAGAATCTATAAATAGTTTAATAACTTTTTCTTAAATAGGATCATATAGATAGGCAATTTTACACAGAGAGAAATACAAGCAAGTGGTAAGAATATAAAAAGAATGTACAGGGACCAGCAGTTGATGCAATGGCTATGTCGCTGGACTTTCATGTAGTCAACCATGTTTCAAGTTCCCGACCCAGCTTAAACTCACGCCAGGCACATGTGCATGTGTGCATGCACAAGATCCCAAAAGGAGAATGGAGGAGAAGGGATTGCAGCATGGCCATCCCCCCTGGGGGTGATTTCTTGCTGTCTCTCTGTCTTTCTGGCAAGTGCACGTGCCCTATAGCAGAAACCTCTCAAAAAAAAAAAAAAGAATATGCAATCTCACAATCTGAAAACTCCCTGAATTAAAGATTTCCACATTCACCTAGCTTTGAGTAAAAGAGAAGAAAGAAGAAATCACAAAGGACACCTGCAAAATAGAGATGGAGGAAAATCTTCGGTGTGCCAAAAAGAGGCATTATCCCAGGGTATCTCCCACTAAAATCTGAATACTGTGGCCAGAGAATGGCACAGCAATACACAACTGAACTATATGGTAAGGTCTCCAGTTTATGTCCTGAAGCCAACCTCAACACAGTGTGTATGCACATGACCATAATTTGAGTTAGCTGAGGATAGAGTGGATGGCAGTGTGAAAACCTTATTTGGGGTGCCTGTTTCTCTGTTTCTCTCTGTTTCTCTCTCTCTCTCTCTCTCTCTCTCTCTCTCGCTCTTTGGAGAGGTTTTTGCTATAAGGGCACATGAGCTCACCATAAAGACTGAGAGAGACAGAGAGACAGAAAGCGAGAAATCATCCCCCAGGGGCGATGGCCACGCCACAATCTCTTCTCCTCCATTCTCCTCTTGGGATCTTGGGCACACATGCACACGCACCCGGCGTGAGTTTAAGCCACCAGGTCCAGGATTCGAACTGCGGTCGACTATGTGGGAGTCCAGCGACATAGCCATTATGCTAACTGCTGGTCCCTCTCTCTCTCTCTATTTATCTTTGTGTGTGTGTGTGTGACAAAAGAAAGAAAGAGAGAGGGAGGGAGGGAGGGAATTTTAAAAATAAATCTGAATTTTGACTTAAAGGGCCTGGTTGAGCTACTACAAGTTGTGCCTCAAGATTTCTGGAACTTGGAGAGCAGCACAAACTCTTTTATGTTTCCATCTGCATCTGAAACAAGATCATGTTTTATTTGCCATTTTGGATCACACATCCTACAGTGAGTCTTATATGTAATACTCTTGCAAACTCACTCATGTATCAATCAGGCACAATGTTTCTCATGCAAGAAGTACCAGGCCTTTTTCCCAGGTTTGTAACGTGAAACCTAGTCAACGTCTTAGAAACCACAGACTCAGATTTGCCCACAAAAACACCACCCCCCAGAGGCCCAAGTCAACTGAACTCTGATGGAGAGCTCTCAACAATATGATACATTAAGAGCTAAGCATGAGACAGAATTACAAGCTAAAAGTCAAGAAAACATCAGAGGTTATGGACCATGGTGGACAAAGACATGATAGTTACATAGGACTCTCAGCAAGTCATGTGGCATCTGAAAGCATGCAAGCCCGCCCTAGAGACCAGCTCTCATCTTCATGAATTATCACATTTAACTATCCTATTTTTTGAAGTTGTGATAAAATACACACAACGTAAAACTTATCTTCACCATTTTCAAGGGGACCATTCAGGGGTAAGTATATTCACATTATTGTGTTACTAACATCACTGTTCATCCACAGAACTCTCTTCACTATCCCAACAGAAATTCCACAACACATAAACCTCTATTTACCTCTCATCCTTCTTCATAGACCCTACCAAACACCATTCTATTTTCTGAATCTATGGATTTCACTATCTAGTAGTCAATCTCACAGAATCCTTCAACCTCACAGAACTCAATTCTATCAACAAGTAATATAAATGGAGTCATATGGGATTGTTCTTTTATGATTGGCTTATTTCACTTAGCATAATGTCTTCAAGGTATACATCTGTGTTAGAATTTCTTTCCTTTTTAAGTTTTAATAACATTTCAATGCATAGGGACCAGCAGTTAGAGTAATGGCTATGTCACTGAACTTTCATGTAGCCGACCGCGATTCAAGTCCCGGACCAGGTGCCTTGAACTCACACCGGGCGCATGTGCGTATGTGCCCAAGATCCCGAGAGGAGAATGGAGGAGAAGGGGTTGCAGCGTGGCCATCCCCCCTGGGGGGTGATTTTTCACTTTCTGTCTCTCTGTCTCTCTCTGTCTTTCTGGCGAGTTCATGTGCCCTATAGCAAAAGCTTCTCAAAAAAAATTTTTTTTTCAATGTATATATACTAGGGATTTTCAGAAATTCTGTGAAGATGTGTAAAATGAAAAAATTGTGTTTGGATTTCAATGTTTTCTGTACCAAAATAAATTCGTATTTTAATTCCATTTCCCCATGAACTTTTCAAAGTCTCCTCATAACCATACTTTGTTTATCCATTCATTTACAGACACTTGATGCTTTCACCTTTCGGCTCTTGAGAAATCATCCTATTACTAAATGTATTCAGTAGGTTCCATAAGCTCTAGTAACTCCTTACAAAGTCTTGCAGTGAGTTTTATTTTCCCCAAGTCTCATGTCTAACCTAAATCCATTGTGCTGTATCTCAAGGGCATCTCCTCCTCATGCTCAATGAAGGTGCTATCTTGACTCTACCACTTGTAAGCTATAGAACTTTGAGCAACAGTCTTCACCCTTCACCTTTCTACATTCCAGTTTTCTCATTGGTAATGGGGGGATTCCTAGCAGAGCTTTGGGGAATACTAAGTAAGATACTTCAGAGAGAACACCTGGCCCTGAGCCTGACTCAGAGTAGGAGTATAATGTTGGTATCACTCTGAAATAGCATGCTTTGTAGATTTTAAAACTGTCATCTTCTGTACTAAATCTCAGCTCTTTTAACTCTTTAAGAGGACTCATATTTTCCAATCAGTCCCCTAGGACTTGTGTATGTGAATATGTACATGTGTGTGCACAAATGTGTTATGTCTCCACTGAGCCATCTTTCACAGAGATGCCAGCTGAGCAATCCCTATGTTCTTCCTTCCACAGGCTGGCTCTGACCTGAGAAGCAAGGCCATGCTGTGAGAACCACACTGGGGGCAGAGACTAATATCATTTAAGCCACATCAGGGGCTCTGGGCCCGCCTCTTTTTTGCACATCACCGCCTAAACACCCCAAATACCCTCTTGACTAATGCTGAAAAACAATTAAGCCAGCCTCTCCCAACCCTTTCCCTTTAGAGAGATGCTTTTTATATGCTGATGTGGCCCTTGAGGCCAGGTTCAACTCATCCTAGTTGAGGATGTTAATTGGGATGATGGGTAGGTAGAGTAATGCGCCCTAAAGATGTTCACTTTCTAATTCCTGGATTCTGTGAATATGTTACACGCTCTTGAAGTCCAGGTTACAGGTTATATGTCAAAAAGAAATTAAGGTTGAAGAAGAAGGAATTAAGGTTACTAATCAGCTGATAGGATAATTATCCTGGGTTATCCAGTGGGCTCAATTTAATCACATGTGCTATTTTTTTCTATTTTATAATTTCCTATTTACATTTAATTGCTATACATCTCTGTGGGGCACAACATAGATTTTCAAAGCATTTATGCAGTGTGCAACAATCAATTTTATTGCATGTGCTTTTAAAAACAAAGAGGCTGGGGCCAGCGAGTGGTGTAGCGTTACGTTGCTGGACTCCCATGTAGCCAACTGCAGTTTAAGTCCTGGACCTGGTGGCTTGAAAAAGACTCTGGAAATTGGGAATGGCCCTCAATTTACAATCAGTAATAAAATGGGGAAATCAGTCCTTCAGTCTCACAGAACTGAATTTTATCAACAACTCAAAAGGGTAATAAAACAGTCATCCCTAAAGCCTCCAGAAAAAAATACAGCCCTACCAACACCTTGACTTTCACATGGTGAAATCCATGATGGACCTTGGATTTCAGGACTATAAGACCACAAATTTGTTTAAGTCATTGAGTTTGTGTAAGAGTAACAATAGCAACTTAAATGCATGTAATAATATATGCATGGCATCAAGCCTATGCCAAGTGATGATCATGCCTGATCATCCTTCCTTCTCACTACAGCCCTGTTAGGTAACTACTACTGTAATCACCTCCATTTTATAGGATGGTAGTGTATTAGTTTGCTAGGGCTGCTGTAACAAAATACCACAGACCTTGTCTCCAAATGAGGTTACATTCTGAGTTACTGGAGATTAGAAAAATTCAACATACAAGTTTATGGGGATATAATTCAGCCCATAAAAGGGAAATGACATCATAGAGAACCCGTGTCCCTTTCCCAAAGTCACATAGTCCTTAAATAGGGAATTGGGATGGGATCCCCAATTGGTTGGACTCCAGAGGTTGTCCTTTAGTCACTATGCACTTGTGCCCTCCCAGGTCTGAGATCCCAGCACTGAGCCACTGGATCACAGATAGGTGACCCAATATGTTCAGGGAGGTCACTGGGTGTGAACCTGGCACAGTTGCATACCAAAATGCAGTGTTGGAAGCCACATGGCTGACCACACGATCTGATCCTCAGATCTCTGACCCAGTTGACCTAAATCATGCTGAGTTTATTTTTGCATGTTTGGGATCCTGATGAACTGAAGGGCTGGGGAGAAGGGAATCATAGCCAAAGACCCTATAAGGGTGCTCCTCTCTCTTTCTCGCTAGTGCTTGCTATCATGAACAAAAATAAAATGAGATTTTTAAAAATTCATTCCAGTTGTAAAGTTTCTATAACATTAAATAGGAGAATAATTGTATACCTTGTTCTAGGCAAAGATTTCTCAAATAGGTCACAAAAATCACTAGTAAGTAAGATTGCTAAATTTGACTTCATTAGAATTAAGAATATCTGGGATTAGCAGATGGCATAATGGTTATATCACTGGACTCCCACAACGTCAACCACAGTTCGAGTCCTAGACCCAGCGACCTAAACTCACACCAGGTGCATGTGCACGTGTGCCCAAGAATCCCAAGAGGAGAATGCTGAAGGGATTGCAGCATGGCCACCCCTCTAAGGGGTGATTTCTTGCTTTGTCTCTCTGTCTCTATCTTTCTATAAAGTGCATACACCCTACAGCAAACATCTCTCTTAAAAGAATTAACAATATCTATTTAGACAAAGACACTTTCCCATAGAAAGTGAAAAAGCAAACTGAAAATACAATAGAAAGAGGAAACTATTGGATATAGGTCCAGTAAAGGACTCATATCTAGGATATATAAAGGACAACCCCAAAGCAGATCAAACTGACAACCCAAGTTAAAAGCTGAACAGATAATGTAAACAGGCTTTTCACAGGAGATATCCAAATGGCCAGGAAACATCTGAAAAGACACACATTACTAATCACCGACCGGAAAGAGGCACGCTGAAGCCACAGTGAGATATTACTTCACACACTCCGTAAAATAAAATTGCAATACTACATGTCGATGAGGACAGTCAGCAAGGGAATGCGCGTACGACCAGTGAAGATACAAACTGGTCAGCCACTTCAGACCCTCTGAGGCAGTATTTACTGAAACCGAACAGTCGGCTCATGAGGCATCAGTGCCACTCCTAGGCACACACTCAACAGTAACACCTACCTACAGTCACCAAAAGACATGACCATAATAGCATTATTCATAATTGTCAAACACTGAAAACAACCCAGCCATACAGCAATGAAAAAGAAAATCTATCGCGATCAGTAACACGGAGGCATCTTGCAGGCAGAATATTAAGGAAAAGAAACCAAGCTCAAAACAGTACCCATGATATGGTTCCATTTTACACGTAGTTTTAAAACAGTCCAAAAATTCATCTGTTGTGAGAGAAGTGAAAATAGTGTCTATCTCTGGAGGAAATCATGCTTGGGAGGAGGCAGAGGGAGCACATGCAGTGCTGATAATATTCAGTACCTTTATTTAGATGGGCCCTATATGGGTGTGTTTACTCAGTAACAATTCTGCACAATGTATGCATTGTCACTTATATAGGTTATAAGGTTTGTATATTAAAAAAAAAAAATTAGTAGTCAAGAGAGGTCATCCAGAAACTACAGGAGTGTGAGCAAAAAGCAGTCCAGGTGAGAGTGAGGCTGAGCAGAACCTACAAGCAAAGTCAAAAAGCAAGACCGGATTCCTCTCTTATCAAATTTGCCAGGCGGACTCAAGTGCTTGGTCTTGCTGAAATGGAACAGCTGCTCCTCTAACAGAGACGCATGGAAAACTTAATCTCGTTTGTCTCCTCCCCATAGATTTGAGCCTTCTCCAGTTCCTTCCTGATAGCACAAAAGAGAGAAATGTGCACACGCAGAATTGACTCAAAAAAAAAAAATGTGTCTCTGAAGATGACCAGGGAAAAACAGGAGGCAGGTTTTGGAAGGCAAGTATGCAACACCGAAACACACAATTCTCCTGCCTCTTGAACTGTCACCGTCCCTTCAATAGCACCACTATTCCCACTGAGCGTGTGCCATGTTTCAGGCAGTGTTCTACAACACCTGATATATGTTAACTTGTTCTGTCCTCACAAGCCTATATTTTACCATTATCATCCAACTTACAGATGAGGATATTGAAGTACAAATATGTAGAGACCTTGACAAGCTCCCACAGCTAGTTAGTAGAGCAGCTGGGATGTAGCCCATACCCTTCACCCCTACGCTATCCCTCCTCTTGCTAATAGAAGTCTAAATCCTCTCTAGAGATTACCAAGGGCAGCTTCTGATGACTGGGGTCATTTCTGCAGAAATATTCTTGGGCGATTTGAATCCAGGGCACATAATCCATGCATGTAGAAAGCATAATGAATATACCAGGGGAAAATGCTGCCGTTCTGTTTGATTCCCCCAAAGACATCACGTTGTTCATGAAAGACTTATGTCTACAGAGCTTGGGCAGTAGCACAACACTTATGCCAGTGGACTGACATGGGAAAGTCCTGGGTTCTCATCCTGGTCTGTTCCTGTACACACCAAGCACACATACTGTTGGGACTGGCTGGGTCTGCTAGTAGATACCAGAGTATTGGGGTGCCTGTCTCTTTCTCTCTCTCTCTCTTTCTCAGAAGAAATTAATAAATAAAACTTCTTAAAAACACTAATGTTGGGGCCAGCAGGTAGCATAGTAGTTAAGGTGCTGGACTCCCACATGGTCAACAGAGTCCCTGACCTGGTGGCTTGCTTTCTCACTCCCCCCGCCCTGTGTGTGTGTGTGTGTGTGTATGTGTGTCTGTCTGTCTGGTGAGCACACATGCCCTATTCCAACTTAAAATAATGATAAATTTTTTTTAAAAAGAACATCAAAGTTTTTATGAAAATGACCACACACAAAATTTCATCAGCTATAAATGATGTTCTTTTAAGAGGTTCTCATATTCTTTGGAAAGTTGTATTCAATTCAAGCCCCAAGTCCTGCTTTGTTCTATAAAACTGAGTGACCACCAGCCCCAGAAATGAGCTCCTCATGGTGAGAACTTTTCAGGGGCAGACACCTCAGCAAGGAGACTCGTGTGTGTGGGTGTTTCTAACCACTGCTCCAAGAGCATCCTGGGATGGTGGCTCCTGGTCAGCAATCCCACAACCACTGAAGCAGCTGCTCATTTACCTTCAGAGCGGCTCATCAGCGTGCCAGCAGAATAGTCCTCCGTGCCGGCACTGTCAAGTCCCCTCCCCTCTCTCCTCACTATCTGGAAGTCAGCTGATGGATGGGGTTCAGGTGAGTTCACTCCCAAGGGATAGAGCATGAGAACACAGATGCAAACTAGCTACAGGGTCCCATCCTAAATCACTGGCCCCTGGACTGCTGCACACCGGGAAGGCCTGCATTGAGGTACAGAGTAGCTGCTTCCTTGCCAAAAGGGACCATGTCTTTATTGTTTACAGGGATTTGTGAGTCTCAGCTTTCAATAGTGGTGAAGATATGAATACGCAATCTGGAATATGTTATACATCAGTTGGGTCGTGGTTAGAAAGCCCATTATTTTCTAGTGTACAGGCTGCTAACGCAGCTCTCAAAAGTCACTCCCAGTCACCCTTCTCTACAATAGATGGAACCAGCTCCTTCCAAAACAGGGCCACAAAGGGAACTACCGTTTTTTTTTTCTTTTTTTCTTTTTTTTTTTTTTTTTAAGATTTTTACCGTAGTGCACATGCACTCACTGGAGAGACAGAGAGAGGGAAAGTGAAAAATCATCCTCCAGGGGGGATGGTCAAGCCATAATCTCTTCTTCTCCATTCTCTTGTTTGGATTTTTAGACACACACACACACACACACACACACACACACACACACGGCAGGTTTTTCAAGCCACCAAGTCTGAGACACGAAAGGCAGAGTCAGCCATCTGGGATTCAGCCGCCTAGACCTGCATGCCACCTACTGGCCTGGAACCATCCCTTTTTATGCTAGTGATGGGGGTTCTCAATTCTGCTGGGACAAAAAGGAAACGAAAAGAGATGACATGTTGGCTCACCGTGGGGGCTTAGTGATGCTGCCTAAAAATGGAAGGACACTGTTGCCTCAAGGATCACCCCCTCTGGGAAAGGAAATATGAGTCTTCACTGTTGGTTCATAGCCTTATTCCTCTACACATTTTCATGTCTCAACTCTGCAACGTAAAGTCTCGTATAAACGAAAATGTTGGAGGCCAGCGTTACCCTGCTGGATTCCACATGGCTGACGGACTCAAGTCCCAGACCCAGGGGCTTGAAATCACACTGCGCACATGTGCATGCATGTGTCCGGGACACATGCATGC
>NW_006160024.1:1472045-1473506 GCF_000334495.1 Tupaia belangeri chinensis
ACTATGTCCTATGGCCAAAAACCTCTAAAACAAATTTTAAAAACGAAAATGTTGAGCAAGAAGGTACAAGACAGCTGATGCCTATGTCCTATGGCCAAAAACCTCTAAAAAAATTTTTTTAAATGAAAATGTTGAGCAAGAAAGTACAAAACAGCTGATGAAGTGGTCTGCACATGTAATCTCAGCTAGTTGAGAGCCTCAGAGAAAAGGACCATGAATTCAGGACCAGTCTAAGCAATGCAGTGAGGCCCTGCCTATGAAAAAAAAGCAAACCTAAAAAGCAAGACATAAAACAAGTGTTCTGATTTCTAATAGTTCAGTTAATCACGATATTTCATTCTGAGCACACACTCCTACACAGTTTCCATGCTGTAATCTAATTAGAGCCAGCACCTGCCTCCCCTACTGAAAAAACCCTAGCCACTTTGAATCACAGCAGGAAAAAGAAGGCCAATCACATTCTCACCTTTGGACCTTCCATTTCGCATGTCCTGTTGTGTGCTGGGGACACAGGCATCAACTGTGGCAGCATGGCCCCTGAATCTGCTTGGCTATCTGTCCTGAGACAGTCTGATTCTGAAGACTCCTCCTTAAACGCAGGGCTAGGTGAGGAGTTCTGTGCAGACTGACTTGCACCGGGAGAAAAGAAAGACCACCTGACCCTAATTCCAACTCATTGCTTACCAGCTGGGGGACCTCAAAGTTGCTATTCAACCTTTTTGAATCTCACGTTTCTCACCCGCAACTCTGTGCTAGCTCACTTACTCACACTGAGCCTAGCTCAGTGAATAGCACAGGTAACCTGTCATATATTTGAGCAGGCAATAACCAGGAAATGGCATGAGATGGCTGTGCCATAGGAGAAGGGTCCTACCCAGGGTTTTGTCTACCAGTTAATAACCCTGTACCAGCTCAGCTTCAGCCCCTCCCACCCACCACTCCCACCACCTCCACAGAGGGAAACCAGAGCTCTGGTATTTATTTCTGTGCAGTAATGATGTTTCAATGATTCCTTGTCAGTAGATACAGCTAATTCTTTCCACTTAATGAAAAAAAAAAAAAAACAGTGCCCAGAATACACATACGTGTGTTCTCTACTCGTCCAGCTGTAGCATCCTCAGAGACCAGCCTCAGACCACTTGCTAAATTCCTCGAGCACCCACCATCATGGAAGTTCCTTCACGGTCAGTCTGTTCCATTTCCTCCTCTAGCGGTCAGCCTTAGAACTTCCATTTGTCATGAGTTTCTTTCTGAAATATCATCGCTCTTATTTATTTTGCCCAACTTTTGGTATACGCCTGTTCTATTTTTTCAGAAAGAGAAGATAAGTTAGTCAACCTGAGGGAATGGTGTAGAGTTTTCTACCTAAATCTGATCAATATATACTACAAAGCATGAAGACTGTGAAAGCTTTGTACTAAAAGGGGGGGGGGGGAGTGGGGGAAAATTCAAAAAAGACGT
>NW_006160024.1:1473979-1498952 GCF_000334495.1 Tupaia belangeri chinensis
AAAAAGGGGGGGGGGGGGGAGTGGGAGAAAATTCAAGAATGCAGCTGGCAAAACTCTTAAAAGAGTTTTTCAAGGCTTTTACTCCCCAAAGGTCTTCACCTGGTAGAAAGGTTCACACATTTTGATTGAAGACCACATTTCTTTTCAAAACTTTCCCCAAGCTTTTCCTTCCTCCTGTTGATGCATATTGACTATGCCGTGGATACACTTCTCTCCCAGAGTGTTGCTCTGGGACATTATCATTGTATTTTTTTCTTTATTTTACTAGTTTTTATTTACATTTAATTGTTTTACATCTCTGTGGGGTACAGTGTGGTTTTTCAAAGCCTGCATGTGTGTGATAATGAAATCAAGCATATTACCTTATTCATCATGTTCAACAAAGAACATTACATCATACTGTGCACTTTGGATTTCTGTTCGAAATCAGGACATTAATTTTTGTTTTGTAAGCCACTCCCAACAGCCATGGCATGTGCTGCTGAGGTTACCAGTGCCTCAGTGTCGACCTTGCTACAGCAAGGAACAACCCATGGATCTGCTACCTCCTAGAAGGCTCTCAGAATTATGCATGGGGCCAGCAGGTGGCGGAGTGGTTAAGGTGCTGGACTCCCGTATGGCTCACACCGGTTCGAGTTGTGGACCTAGCAGCGTACTTTCTCACTTTCCCTCTCTCTGTCTCTCTCTAGTCAAATTAAATAATAATAAAATATAATTCTTTTTTTTAATTCTGCATGACGGAGGCCAGTTGTGACCCAAACCTTCATATCAAGCCTGAAAGTTCAACCACTCATGTTAGACTTGTGCTTATTATTGGTGAGGAGGTGGAGGAAGGTGAGAGGATAGGAAAGGGGCTGTCTTGGAGAAACACAAAATAGGGAAGTAAATCCCTTAGAGAGGCAGAATGGGGGAAAGCCAACTCTTCTGCAACTAAACAAGCATCAAGCTTGCAGCCACAGTGACCCAATATTGTCATCTATTAAAAAGCATGGGAGGGACCAGCAGTTAGCTTAATGGCTATGTCGCTGGATTCCCGTGTAGTCGACCACGGTTCGCATCCCGGACCCAGTGCCTTAAAACTCACACCGGGCACATGTGCATGCGTGCCCAAGATCCCAAGAGGAGAATGGAGGAGAAGGGATTGCGGCATGGCTATCCCCCCTGGAGGGTGATTTCTCTCTTTCTGTCTCTCTGTCTCTCTCTGTCTGTTTGGCGAGCGCACGAGCCCTATTGCAAAAAAAAAAAAAAAAAGAAAGAAAGAAAGAAAAAAACCTCTCCAAAAAAAAAAGGAAGGAAGATTCTGTTTAGGAAAGGCACAAACCCAGGCCCATCTCCACATGGATCCTGAACTTCAGCTGTGAAATATTGCTTTCAGAGACTTAAAATGAAGATTTTCTGCTGAGACTTCTTCCTCACTTATTTCTAGTGGATAGTGTTACCTGTCTCTTTCTCTCCTTTTCTCTCTATCTCTCAGTGATTCCTCCCTGAGTCTTTTAATTTTTTTTTATTTATTTTTTTAAGGTGGAGTATTTTCTGGGCTCTCAAGCCCCTTTATTGTGTTAATAGGTGCCTCTCCCCATTCTGTTTAGGAAAGGCACAAACCTAGGCCCATCTCCACATGGATCCTGACTTCAGCTGTGAAATATTGCTTTTAATTTTTGCTTTTTAAAATTAAAATCTATAGTTTTTTATTGTCCCTTTTCTTTTTCTTTTATATTTTCTTCTTTCCTTTTCTCTAATTCTTTTTCTTTTTCTTTACTCATTGGCTTCTCAGCTCCTACACAGAAAATGTCTAGGCAGGTCCAATTGAACAGGATCTAAACATCTGAATACAATTAGGGTCAGAATATTCCTCTATTCCCACTGATTCTGACGCACAATGAGTGAGAATGGAATGGAAGAGAGATCACAGATCACCTCCTCCTGCATGCCTCTGAACACTCAGACTGAACTTCAAGAATTAGAAGAAATGCACCAGAAATGACTAGAAATTACCACAGGGTCACAAGAAATATCAAAAAAACAAGAAAATACCTCTCTTCCAAGGAAAAATAATAACTCCTCTTCATTCTCAGACAGTGTGATGAAATTCATGGAAATATCAGATAAAGAATTTAGAATTTTCATGATGACAAAGCTCACAGATACCAAAGAGAAGAGAGACAACAAACTGCCAAAGACACAGTGGAAAGGAGCTGAAGAGCTTCAGGAGGTGAGGAAATTCTTACAAGATCTAAAAGAGGAAATTCACACTATAAAAAAGAATCAAGTTGGACCTGTTAGAGATGAAGACTATAATACAGGAAGTTAAAACCTTCCTTGAAAGTATTAAAAGCAGACTAGATCATACCAAAAATTGAATCTCAGATGTGGAAGATAGAATCACTGTCCTACAAAAATCCACCATGAAGACTGAGAAAATAGCCCCCCAAAATAAGAATACTATACGAGAAATACTAGATACCATCAAACGTCCAAACATCCAAATAATTGGTATCCCAGAAGGCAAAGAGACTCATAAGGGCATTGATAATCTATTCCATGAAATCCTGGAAGAAAACTTTACAAACCTATAGAGGCATTCAAAGATCCAGTCCCAAGAAATACAAAGGATCCCCAATAGAATCAACCCAAGAAGATCTTCTCCAAGACACATTATAGCCAGATTGAACAAAGCCACAGACAAAGACAAGACACTAAGATTGGCAAGAGAGAAACGTGAAGTTACCTCAAAGGATATCCCATCAGGCTGACAACAGATCTCTCATCAGAAATAATGCAAATGAAGAGAGAATGGGAAAATATATCCAAAGTGTTCAAGGAAAAGCAATTGCAACCAAGGATACTATACCCAGCAAGATTATCCTTCATATGGGAAGAAAAGACAAGAAAATTCTCAGATAAACAAAACCTGAAAAAATTTACCAACACCAGACCAGATCTCCAAGAAGTTCTGCAGGTAGTGCTATACCAGGAAAATTAAATGCAGTCACACAGAAATAAAAGTTCAAAAACTAATAAAATGGCCAACTTAATCATGGGAACAAGTCTGGAGTTGAATATTATATTTCCAGAATTTAATTGGGAAAATTGAACCACAGCAGAAGATAGAAGAAGTACATGAGTGAGGTAGAATTTTATGACTTTTGACTAAAACATTGCTGATTTTCTTCTAGGCTTTGTTTTCCGGTTTTAAGGATTTTTGTCTTATCACTTTGACCTGCCACTAGGTTCATGTACCTTCTATTTGAACAGAATCTCAATCTGTTCCTGGCTTTAAGCTTTAAGTATATTTTCTTAGCATTTCTTTGATTTAGTCAAGCTAAATCTGCTTTTCTTAAAATTAAAAAATATAGTAAAAAAAACATAATTAATGACCATGGTAAACTATATAGCATCAGCTAGGTGTTATGCCTCAAGTCAGACATATATTCATAGATATGTATATATCAGCAGAGCTTGCTGTTGAAAGTACATTATTTAAGAAATTTTATGAATCAATAAAATGTGGGGGGAAAAAGGAATGGAAAACAACTGTGGACACCTGAGATAGTGTGGGAGGAGGGTGGAAAATGGCAGAGGGTGAGAAATAGGGGGAAAATAATATATATACATATATATGAAACTAGAAATGGAAAATTATTGACAATGACATGTATGATTAATCTACTGTGCAGCATATTCTGGATGGGAGGGGGAAAATCTCATTTTGTATGTTATGACAATGCTCAGTTAATGAATGTAAACTAACTAATTAAGAACAAAAAATTTAAAATTTATTAAATAAATAAATAAAAAGGGAGGAAATATATAGGGCTCCTTGACAAGGGAGATCCACAAGGCTCCAGACTTGGCTTAAAGAGGGGAGCATGCCTGGCCCTTCCTTGCCTCCTCTTTCCACAGCAGAGGACAAGATATGAGAGTTCACCTTTTGTTTTCCCCACAAGGATTAATCCAAGTCATGACCAGAAAAGTAGTCTCTGCCAAACCTACGAAACACGATCTCAGCCCCAAGACCAAATGGTTTCAATTCCCTGCTCCCTTTCCTCCCTGCTGCCTTCAAGATAACTTGGGGAGGAGGAGCCTGCAGGTTTGCAATCTTCAATACTCAATCCTCCCACAGCCCAACACACAGACCTGCTTTGTTTTTTTTTAGGATAACCTTGCCATGATTCTTACTTCTGTTCTGTGTCACCTTGTTTGAAAATTTCTTTATTTTACTACTAGTCATAGAGCACAGGTCTAAATGGTTTCTTCATAGAGCGCCACCGCCCACCACGGCTCCTGAGTTACCCTGGGATCATCCTTTACTCCTGGGCAGAACATGATCAAGATTTCCATGGTGGGCCCAGAGCCAGGGCAGGGGAGGATGCCTGTCTTTTATCCAGGAGATTGGGGGTCTCTCTCTCTCTCTTTCTCTCTTTCTCTCTCTCTCTCAGTTTTCCAGATGTCTTGTGCTATATCCAGTCTTATGTTTCCACTGGGATTTTTCTATACCAGTCTTCAGCTATTAATGAAGTCAGTTCCTTTTAACTCTTTCTTAGCCTATTCTCACATATTCAGTGGGACTCAGACACAACTAGATTCTAATTCATCTCCCAAGAGACTCACTGAGAACTTGGAAAAAGTTGCTCCACCTCTGAGCCTCAGTTCCTCACCTGGAAAATAAAGATGATAAAGGTCTTACCTCCTATGAGGGGAAAATGAGATAGGGTATGGAAAGTGTTAGCACAAGGCCTGGCATGTAGTAAATGCTCAATAAGCAGTACTACTGGTGCTGGTGGTTATGAATGGTGAGAGCCGGGGGTTAATATGTAAGTATCATCTGGCTGAATCCTCTCATTTGATGATGAGGAAACCAAGTCCCAGAAATTGGAAATTTGTTTTCCCAGGTTACTCAGATGTATAGAACACAGCTGGGATTATTAGGTTGTTGGGAAAGTCATGATGCATTTTTCTGTTTTTCTATGCAAAAATGCACCATGACTCTCCTGACAACCCAGTAGAAGTCGAATCTCTTTCTACCCAGTGGTCTCCCATGGACCATGCTGCTTAAAGCCTGTGGTTTCACTTTTTTTTTTTTTTTTGAGAGATTTTCACTGTAGGGCGCGTGCGCTCGCCAGACAGACAGAGAGAGACATAGAGACAGAAAGCGAGAAATCACCCCCCAGGGGGGATGGTCACGCCGCAATCCCTTCTCCTCCATTCTCCTCTCGGGATCTTGGGCAAGCACGTACACGCGCCCGGCATGAGTTTTAAGCCACCGGGGCCGGGACACAAACCGCGGTCAACTACGTGGGAGTCCAGCGACATAGCCATTACGCTAACTGCTGGCTCCCTGGTTTCACTTTTGACAGCACTAGCAGCCCTGTGCCAAAGGCCTCGGCAGTGAAAATGCCCAGTGAGTATGAAGTGGGAGAAAACCTGGCTTAACATGATACATACACTTCATATTCAAGAGCTACCCTTGATCACAGTTACCAACCCAGGTTCCTAAGACTGAAATGACTAAAATATGAGAAAGTGTTTCTAGACCTCATTCCTCCTGAGGAAAACTGTGTAATAAAGGCAATTATAATCCCTTACGAAAGGTCATCCAGGTCATGCCCATAGGCTATTCAGACTAGAAGGTGTCAGTCACAGTCCTGATTTGGAGAAGGACCTGGCCCTTCCTCTCAGAACAAAAGGTCAGGTAAATACCCCCTAAATGCCCATATTTTTCTTATTTCAAACTAGGGCTCCTCTTATATGAGTGATCCTCCTCCTCATTAATTTCCAAGTTGTTTGAATTTTCAATCAAGACCTTCTCTCAAGACAACAAATTCCAAGTATTGACCAAGTTATTTGTCCTAACCTTGCCATTTTAGAATCTTAAGAGCTGCTTTGGTAATGTATCCACAGCGTGGTGTGTGTGCTTCACCCTCAGCACCATCACCACCTTAGAGGCTGCCAGGCCTTGAGCTCCTGCAGCACCAGGCACTGCATTGAGCCTTTATCAGCCTTATCCATCGCATTGGACCAGAACCCTCAAAAGCAGAGCTGACCGAGAACTCAGATACAAGACTGTACCTGAAGTAGGGACAGTCTCGTGGGACTGAGTCCCTTAACATGTAGGGTCTGTGCTAACTACAAAATTGCCAACATCAGGATGGAACGGATTTATGGACACCCAGTTGCCAAGCATTTGCACTGGAAGGGAGAGAGAGAGAGGGAGAGAGAGAAAGAGTCCCCTGTCCTATGACCCCAGCCCCTGGATGAAGGTCCTCTTCCTGCCCCTTCCCCCCATTCCTTACCCTCTCTCTCTCTCAAGTTTCTCTCTGCTTACACATATGCTTTTTGTTGTAATAATAATCACACACCATCTCCAACTCAGATACTTCCTACTTGCACAATCCATGGTGCAGATTATTCAGTGATCACCAAGGAGGTAATTAATCAGTCTATTTCATGACTGAAAGGCAGATCATCCATGGGACCAGCAGTTAGTGTAATGGCTATGTCACTAGACTCCCACGTAGTCTACCGCGGTTCAAGTCCTGGACCTGGTGGCTTAAAACTCAAGCCAGGCGCGTGTGCGTGCATCTCCAAGATCCCGAGAGGAGAATGGAGGAGAAGGGATTGCGGCGTGGCCATCCCCCCTGGGGGGTGATTTCTTGCTTCCTGTCTCTACGTTTCTCTCTGTCTTTCTGGCGAGCCCAATAGAGAAAAACTCTCAAAAAAAAAAAAAAAAAAAAAGGCATATCATCCAAACTGGTGCAAATTGCAATTACACATGAGGAACCCGAAAAGTGGTCATCTCCCCACCTCCCCAGTAAAAAGTGGTTTTTTTGTTTGTTTGTTTGTTTGTTTGGAGAGATTTTCACTGTAGGGCGTGTGCGCTCGCCAGACAGACAGAGAGAGACATAGAGACAGAAAGCGAGAAATCACCCCCCAGGGGGGATGGTCACACCGCAATCCCTTCTCCTCCATTCTCCTCTCGGGATCTTGGGCACGCACGCACACGCGCCCGGCGTGAGTTTTAAGCCACCGGGTCCGGGACACGAACCGCAGTCGACTACGTGGGAGTCCAGCAACATAGCCATTACGCTAACTGCTGGTTCCCAGTAAAAAGTGTTTTTAAGGCCTGATGGCAGCATGGTATGAAGCACGATGCCCGTAAGACTGACTCACATGGGAAGGCTTCAGATTTAATCCAGAGACATCCCTGAGTGCACCAGGCACACACATGCCTGGTGATGCCAAGGCTGGGGGTAGGTCACAGCACTGAGACCCGGTCAGGGATACTGTCCTTCTTTCTCTTCTTTGTTTCTCTCTGTCTCTCTTCCTCATGGAAAGAATAATAATACAACACTAGAATGTAAGGCTATTTGTTGAAAGCTATGCACATGGTAACATCCTTGATTGAATATGATGTGCCACATGCATGCTTTGAAAAACCACACTGCACACCATAAAGATGTACAATGACCAAATGTAAATAACAAATTATAAAATAAAATTGAGAAAAAATAACTAATAAGTGTTCTTACAGTTGGCATAAGACATCCTGCTCAAACTGCAACATGTACAGTTTTGAAAGCCTCATCATCAATAGCATGATAGGGTAGAACACACTTGACTCTCCACTCAGCAGTCTGTGCCTGGCTACCAGTGCTAGTGGTTACTGGGTTACCTTCAAGATTAACACACTTCGACAATTGTATTGGGACACCAGGAACCTGCTCTCCATTTTTTAATTTCAATTTATTTTATATGTTCAATCATATATGTCACTTAGCTTGCAAAGTGAATATTCCAACATGTATACATTCCTCATGAATCCAGTTGAGAATACTATACACATTATCTTCAATAGTTAATAACCCATTTCTTTGTCCCATAAATGCCTTGCCTCTCCATTTTTCTCCTTAATGCCCTTCCTCAGACACTCCTCCTTCACCTACCCTCTTCCCACACTGTATCTGGTATTTGTAACCATTTTCTATGTTTCTATATCCTCTAGTTATTCAGTTTCAGCTATAGAGTGTGGACAGTCGGTATATATTAAGTGGAGACATACAACGTCTCTCCTTCATTGCCTGGTTTGCTTCACTCAGCAGTAAATCTTCCATATTCATTCACTTTCTGTCAAAATCCAGGGTCTTGATTTTTATGGCTGACTAGTATTCTATAGAGTATATGTGCCACAGTTTTTCAATCCATTCTTCTGTTCATGGGCATTTGGGTTGGTTCCATGTCTTAGCAATTGTGAATAATGCCACAATAATCACCAATGTGCAGGCACTTTTCCGACTAAGGATTCCTCTATCCTTTGGGTAGATACCAAGGAATGGGACTGCTGGATCAGACGGTAGTTCTATTTGTAGATCTTTGAGGAATTTCCATATCGTTCTCCATAGTGACTGGGCCGATTTACATTCCCACCAGCAGTATAAGAGAATTCCCCTTTCACCACACCGCTGCCAGCATTTATCATTTTGTTTTATCTTAATCATTCTGACTGGGGTTAGGTGGTATCTCATTGTGGTTTTGATCTGCACCTCCTTTATAATGAGGGCCGTTGAGCATTTTTTCTTAGTCTTTTGGCTCTTCGTATGTCTTCCTTAGAGAGTGGTTTTTTCAACTTCTCCCATCTTTTAATAGAGTTGATCATCTTTTTTCAGGACAGCTGGTTGAGTTCCCTGTGTATTTTGATTATCAGTTCCTTATCTAATGCAGAGTTTACAAAAATATTTTCCCATTCTGAGGGCTGTCTATTCACACTAATTACTGTGTCCTTGGCAGTGCAGAAACTTCTTAATCTGATGTAATCCCACTTGTCTATTTTGGGGATTATTGACAGTGCTTTGGGGGTCTTATTTAAGAAGTCTTTGCCTATCTCAATGTCTCTCAGAGTTTCCCCAGTGTTTTCCAGTAGTAATTTTATAGTTTGAAATCTTAGGTTTAGAGTTTTGATCCACTTTGAGTTGACTTTTGTCAATGGTAAGAGGTAGGGGTTCAGAATCATCCTTCTGCAAGTTTTCCCAGCACAATTTGCTAAAGAGGTTTTCCTTTTCGCACTGGATTGACTGGTACCCTTTGTCAAAAATCAGTTGGCTATATGTTTGGGAGTTTATTTCTGGGGTCTCTATACTGTTTCATTGGTCCACCTGTCTGTTTCTGTACCAATACCATGCTGTTTTGATTATCACAGTGTTGTAGTATATTTTTGGGTGAGGGAGCGAGATGCCTCCCACTCCACTCTTTTTGTGCAAGATTGCTTTGGCAATACAAGGTCTTTCATGATTCCAGCCAAATTGCATGATTGTCTTTTCTAGATCTATGAAGAATGTCTCTGGCACTTTAATTGGGGTTTCATTAAATATGTAGATTCATTTGGGTAGAATTGCCATTTTGATTATATTAATTCTTCCAGTCCAGGACCATGGGATGTCCTTCCATTTTTTTGTGTCATTTTCAATTTCTTTTTTTAGCTTCTCATAGTTTTTCCCCACCCTGTGACAAAAAACAATGGAGGCTGGAAGACTGTGGCACCAAGTCCATCTCTCTCTCTCTCTGTCTCTTCATATTGAAAATTTGGTTTGCTATTGGAGTCAGCCCCATGGCTAGTGGTTAAGGGAGCCAGATCCCACATGGCTGATGACACTGTTCATATCCTGGCCTCAGAAACTTAAAAAACATACCAGGCATATGTGCATGTTTGCCCCACAAACCAACATAATGAAGAAATGGAGAAGAAACTGTGGCGTGATAACACTCCATTAGGGAGTGATTTCTCCCTCTCCCTCGCTCTTTCTTTCCATCTCTGTCGAGCACATGCACCTTCTGACAGACAATTAAAATAAAGCTTAGTTTGCCCTAAATGACTCTCTCGGACTCCTACTGATATTACCCTCACATTGTTGATATCTCAGCAGGCCCTGTAAGTCATTTCCCTGTCTTTCATTAAATTAGATGCCAATAATGGGGGTTTCTATGTTCTTTCCAAAAATCTGATGGGAAAACACGGCTTTATTTAAAATCTTTTTTTTTTTTTTTGAAACCCAGCATGTGATTCTCTGTCTTACTCGTCTAACTCAACACATAAAATTCCCCATGTTCCTAATGTTCCCTCTATCTTCCCAGCAAAAGTGAACCGAAGGCCCCTCCAACAATAATACCACATTGCACATTGACATTTCCAAATTACTTTTACACACATTGCCCTATTTCATATTCTTGCCAGAGCAGAAACATACCATCGTCCCTGTTAAATGTGAGAAAACTAAAACGTCAGGAATAATTGCAAGCACGTAGTTAACATTTATTTCACACGGGTCTGTCATTTCCATACTGGTCTTTTCAACACCCTGCAAGACCAGTGCTATTAGTGACCCACTATAGATCAGGAAACTGGAATTTAAAGAAGCCAGAAAGATTTCTGAGGGCCACATACAACTGGAAGAGCCAGGCTCCTTACCAGAGGGCACAGAGCCAGCTCTGCGGGTTCCCTATCCTGGGTGTCCCTCCAGGGTATAAGCTTCTCTGTAAGTCCACCTGCCTTGTTCTGTCAAGTTACGCAACAGATCTTGACCCAGTGGCATGAAGAGACATGTGCCACTCTGTCAGCTACTTCTCTCCTCTAGTCCCTTCCTGCTAATATTTTCCCTTATGAAGTGGACAAAGTCAAGGTGAGTAGGCAGCACACCTACGACTTGACTCACTCCTAGACCCTGACTGCCTCCTCCATCTCAAATATCTTTCCTGCTTTCACACAGGTGCCCTCTGCCTGGCTCTCTTGCCGCAAGAATCACTCCTTTCCCTGGCACCTCCAATTTCCCAAGATCAGTCCATTCTCCAGCCCCCAACACTCAAACCACACCACTGCCAAATCTTCAACCACTGCCTCCGCGTGTAGGTCCTCACTATGACCTCTGTTCAGGTTTCCAGAGCCTTTGATTGGTCCAGCATTTGGCCTAATTACTAAGTGCCTAATATGTGCCTTATAAGTATTTATTTCATTGAATCATAAACTCATAAATAGTTAAATGAGTAAGGTGAAACCGCTATTAATAGCAGAGTAAGAACTATTGCTATTTCAGAAGCGTGTGAGGATTGAACATGCTTTTGCTCATTTAATCCTCACAAATGCTAGAGTGGGTGATTTTGCAATGGAGAGCACACAGGTCGGGTGACTTTCCCAAGATGACACAACTAGTACATAGCACAGCCATGACCCAAACCTAGTCTCACTCCAGCCTCTTGGATGGTTTGCACCAGTAACTCATCATGTGGCCCTAGCCATTGCCCAACTCTACCAGTCCCCAAGGCCTCCTCTATAAAGTAAAGGAATTGAAGGAGATCCCTGAGGCCCACCTTGAAAATACCTTGGTGCTCTCTAGAGTTCTGTTTGTGATATCCATTCAAAAAAAATCACAGGGCAGGAGAGTCAGATGTTGGTGGATGGGATTCATATTACTTCCTGCCAGAGCAAACCATGTCTGTGCAAAGCCCTGGGCAAAAACGGTTTTACTAGAGTTTGGGGAAGGTAACTGGGGAAGGAATGGAGGAGGGAAGGACAGTCGTCTCCTCAGGAATACTTTCTGAGCCTCACCTTATTTCTTTTGTGAAAGCCATCATGTATTTTTGGCCTGCAAGTGACATCTGATATTTTAAAGAGGACCAGCTTTGAATCACAGATGAGCTGCTGGATAGGATTTGCAGGGTCTACCAAGTCCCACCCTCAAGCCAGGCTGTGGCCTTGTGACACCTACCCTGCTATCCTCTGGCTTTTTCTCAGACTCCGTCTGTCCAAGAAAGCCCGTTCTTGCCCTGTCAAGACCTTTTCTTTCCTCTCACATCCCAGCCAGCCTATAGATCCCGGGCTGTGGATGCAGTCACCAGCAGGACTCAGGCCCTCTGACCACCAGCAGCTGTTCTCCTTCCCCCAGGCTCAGGCACCTGGAGAAGCCATGCTGCCCACGTGGATCCCTCCTGAAGCTCTGAGAAGAGACAGGTCCCAAGGAGCCTGTGGGGAGCAGAGTGGACTCAATTTTGCATTTATCTTCTGCAGAATGGAGCCCTGGGCAATCAGGCCATGAGTCAACACAGAATCTGTCAGAAAAGGTGAATCCGAGAAGACAATCCAGGAGCTGCAATGACCCTCAGTTGGGATCAAAGCAACCTGTAGATCCTCTGAGAGCCAGGGCAGGGTGGCCATGGTGAACTATGGGCTGGCAGATACCCCACAAGGCCACCTCTGCACCTTTTCCCTCTGCTTCCACCTCCCTGGGAAGTAAGGGTTCTTTAAGGATGGACACTAGGGACATCTTCCCAAGGCCAAGTCTTTCAAGAAGCCTCCCTCCACAGATACTGCATTCAGAAGAACATCAAGAGCTTGGAGCACAGCCTGGGTAATAGGTGGGGGTGGAGGCCTTAATCTGCCTACTTCTGCCACTTTGTGATCCTGGGGTCCTCATCTGTGACATTTGTCAAATGATTTGTTCAAAGGGTCATTATGAAGACTCGATGAGAGAATCCATTTACAGACTGAGATAGCTGTTATCACCACCATGACCACCGTGAAGAGGGTCTCTGCTCTGATGTCAGTTTCTCAGTGTGCGTGTTCACTGGGGAGCAGCAGCACACCTGGGAGAATGCCATCTGAGGACACGGACTCAGATCCCTCTGAGCGCAGTCTGCCTCTGCCGTTCTTCCCATCCCTCTGAAGTTTAGTCTCAACTCTTCCCATCACCGCTCGTGGTTGCTGCTTTTGTGAGGGCCAAGTGCTCAGCAGGAGAAAACAGATGGAAACAACCAACGACTCCCCAGGGCCGGTGCACTGGGCAGGACGTAATCCATCTCGTTGTTTCCATCAATGTCCTAGGACTGAACTTGTGAGCTCTCACTAACAAAAGCCAAGCAGTACATGGACTCGTGCCTCCTTAAGACGATATCTTCTATTTCTGAAGATTCCTTCAGGCTGTATTTCTTTTTTTAGTAGAAGTGGGAGTTCAAACTCACCAGAAAGAAACACTTTACATGTTGGCCTCAGGGTCTGGATTTTCCACTATACTTTTAAAATGAGAATCTGCTCTGGCCAAATCCTCCCCTTTAAAGGCATCTGCCCAAACTTGTGTCCCCAAAAGCTTGGCTCTTACAGGAGCATGAAGAAAAATAGGCTCAGAGTGAAGAACCTAGAGAAGGCAAGCCAGTGCTGACGAATGGCCCCAGGGCCTGGGGAAGAAGGAGGTATGAGACTACAGTGTCTACCCAACACCACCACTGCCCACTCAACCCACCCTGCCTTAACTGCAGAAGCTCTTAACTCATCTGCCTTACTCACTGGATGGTTTGTTCTGCTGGTTTTTATAAAGTTTATTTATTTATTCCATAAATGAGACAGAGAGAGAAGAGAACAGCCAACAGGGTCTTGATGCCACCATAATCCACCCCCAGCCTCAGCCAGGCCTGGATCACCAGCACACATACATCTGGAGACCCAGGGAGATCTCCAGACTTAAACCAGGTATCTTCCCACATGGATCAGCCTCAAAGAGCAGATGCTAGCTTATCTTGGAAATAAAACAAAAATCAGAAAATCATGGGACAGGGAGCCTTCATTTTCCAATGGCAGAACTTGCAGGAGTTGAGTGACTTTGTTCCATGGAGATGGGGTATGAGTTCCACGTCCCCATATCCCTCTGCCCCTCTGCTCTGTGCCCACCGTCCCCTGCCCTCCTGTAGGTATGTCCACTCACGCCGCAGAAGCAGACCTCCTAGCACGTCTGCTCCTGAATCAGTGTCCCCACTCCCAACCCTGTGTCCGTCTAGTTTTTCCCCAGAGCAGAAAAAGAAAGAAAACCCCAGTTAGCAAATGGAATGTTGGAAATGCCACCTCTGGCCTCACAGTGCTTCCTTGTCTGACATCGTGGTGCAAAGAAATCATTGTTGAGTAGATTAATGAAGGATTTGTCATCAGGGCCAGACCTCTGTGTGTGTCTCAGACCTGTTTCTGTGCCAGATTTTAACAAAACAGAAGGTAGTTCATATCTAGTGAGATTGTGTACGTTTTTTCCCCCAGAGAGTAAAATTTCAAGGGACAGAATTATCTCCAACACTTACTCTCCAAAACAGACAAGACACATGCCATTAACCCCAAAGATAAGATGTGCCAAAAACAAGTGTGGAGGAAAAAAAAAAAATCCCCCAAAAGCATGCCTCATTCTGGCCCCCAGGGGAGTAATGGGGCCACGAGCCACAAACTAGAAGGGAACACCTGTCACCTGTGGCAGCCGCCTCAGCTGTTCTGAGATTTGCTGCACCCCCTCTCATCCTGAAGGCGCACTGGAAACAAAAGCAGTTTTTGGCTTTGCTGCCTTCAAGTTGTCTTCTCCCCTTTTCTTCCCTTCCAGCTCCCTTCTCTGATGCCAGCCCAGGGGTATGGAGCCCTGACCACTTCCCACGGTGTCCGAGGGCCACCTGCTCTCTACTGAGAAGCTGCACACACATCTGTGGACTTTCTCCCTTGACTACGGCCCTCCCAGGCAGCACATCGACCTCTTCGGAAATTCTTCCTGGGGAAATACACGGGTGTGATGAAGTCTGATGCAGCACTGTGTGTGCACTTTCCATCACTTTCAAGGTCTGGAAACCCCTGACCCAAAGACTGGCACCAGAGATACCCACGATGAACCACTCTGACCGGCAGGGGACCCTTCCCTCTGCCCGGAGCAGGCACAGGGGCCCTCCTGTGGAGAACAGTATGATCTCCCCACTCTGCCCTTTTCATGGTCACCACTACCGCTGTCTCCCTTTAGTCACATGTCTTCCTTTTGAACCTTCCAATGTTTCCTAAGTTTCTTCCCCAAGGAGGATGTCAGCCTCAGCTACCAAGGGATAAAGGATGGAGGCTGAGGCAGAAGGTGGAGGCTAGGGGCTAGACCCTACGTGTGAGGCCACAGTTTCATTGTGCAGGTGGCTGGGGCCCTCTAGCCCCAAGAGGGGCTGGTGTATAGGTCACTGTATCTTACTCTGACTCATTTACAAATGTGCAGTACTGATGCATGCTCAGGCCCATACTCAGTCCTACGCGACTGAAATTTAAAAATTAGTTTAGGGGCCAGCAGGGAACATGGTGGTTAAGGGCACTGGACTCCCACATGGCTGGCTGAGTTTCGAGTCCCTGACCTGGCAGTTTGCTTTCTCACTTTCCCTCCCTCTTTTTCACTCTGTCCCTCTCTGGTCAAATTAAAATAAATAAATAAAGTTAAATAAAGTAATTCTTTTAAAAAATCCTATTTTAAAATCCCAGTTTTTCTTAAAATTATTAACGCATTGTTTTTTAGCAGGCATACTGTGTCAATTAGCTATTATGCTAAATTATACTAACACTGTTTGCCTTTTGAGACACAAAAATGTTCATTGGAAAAGTTGCCCTGTCGGTTCCCTGGCCACCTTTGTGCTAAGTTAGACACCTTTGAAAAATGTATAGTTGTTCAACCATAGGCCTTGGGTCAGCAATAGAGTGAGAATTACTCTGCCTGGGCCTCCCAATAAGCTAGGATTCTAGGCATTAGCACCCATACTCTGGATGTTCAGGTTGGCCCAGGAACCAAACCCAGGCCTCCTGTGTAGTTTCAGCCTCCCAGGCAGTGGCCTACCTACCAACACCATGACTGGGTCCATTTGTTCTCTTTTTAATTTATGAAATAACCTAATAACCTTCATGTTCCTAGACCTGCTAGACATGTCAGTGGGGAGGGCCTGCAAGTATCTCTTATTAAAATAGGGACATAGAGCTAGGGCATCCCCGACTGTCAGGGCTGCTACGGCTGCTGCTGTCAGCTCTGGGGCGCTGAGGAATTGCTCCCGAAAGGCGACACAGAAAAGATAGAAGAGGAGCTGGAAGAGGATGACGATGAGGAGCTAGATGAGGTCTTCTGAGAGAGACTGTGGGGTCTGATGGAGAAGTTTCCGGAAAGGGTTCAGTCAGCAGCTGAAGCCACTTTTAATCTCTCCCTCTTTGTGGCTCCAACAATCTCACAAGCAATCCTAAAGTACAAATATCAATGTTTGAACTGACAGAGTGCTGTGGACTCAGATACTTATAAAAGGTGAAGTATCGGGACCAGTAGATGGCATAATGGTTACGTCCCTGGACTCCTACATAGTTGACTGCGGTTCAAGTCCCAGAACCAGTTGCTTAAAACTCACGCAGGGCACGTATGCGTGCATGCCCAAAATCCCGAGAGGAGAATAGAGAAGGGATTGCGGTGTGGCCATCTCCCCTGGGGGGGGAGTGATTTCTTGTTTTCTATCCCTCTGTCTCTCTCTGTCTCTCTGGCAAGTACACGTGCCCTATAACAAAAATCTCTCTTAAAAAAAACTTCTTCTCTATTCTCTTCGGAATTTGCACACATGCCTGGCATGTTTTCTAAGCAGCCGGGGACCGTAACTATGTAGTCAGCCCTGTGGGATCGATCCAGCCACCCTGACCACCACACCATTGGCTGGTCTACAGATTTCTGTTTATAAAATGGTATTCTATTACTGCAACCTGAATGGGTGAAGACAGGAAGAATAGAGACATAAATGTGGCTTATTCAGCAGTTGACTGGAACAAGCTAGACCAGACTCTAGAAAGACCCACATGAGGGACCAGCAGTTAGCGTAATGGCTATGTCGCTGGACTCCCATGTAGTCGACTGCAGTTCGAGTCCTGGACCCAGTGGCTTATACTCACGCCAGGCACTTGTGCATGCGTGCATAAGATCCCGAGGATAATGGAGGAGAAGGGATTGTGGCATGGCCATCCACCCTGGGGGGTGATTTCTCGCTTTCTGTCTCTCTGTCTCTCTGGTGAGTGCATGTGCCCTGTAGCAAAAACCTTTCCAAAAAAAAAAAAAAAAAAAAGACATGCATGACAATGGTGAGTTTAAATAAATAGAACTTCTCCACTTGTGAAGAATTCTTACCATTAACAATTGAACCCCTTCTAGTCCAACCTTTGGATACATTTATATTTGTTGAAATAAAGCAGTGAAGGAGCAGTTCTATGATGTCCTAAGAAAGCAAAAGGAGATCCCAGACTGGCTGCTCTCTAGGAAAGTGACTTGGTTTCTTCACTTTTGTAGCATAGCCATAAAATGGGGGTGGGAGAGATGCTCCATGTGTAATTCTAGGATCTAATTCAAACACACTAACTGGCTCTTCCCCACCATACAAGATGGCAGGTGACAAAGCTGCAAAGCAGGATACTAAGGAGAAGAAACCTGAAGCCAAGAAGGCTGATGCCAGTGGCCAGGTTTAAAAGGGTGACCCCAAGGCTAAAAAGCCCAAGAAGGGGAAGCCTCATCACAGCCCAAACCCCATCCTAGTCCAGGGCATCGGCAGATACTCCCAGTCTGCCATGTATTCCAGGAAGGCCGCGTACAAGAGGAAATACTTGGCCACTAAATCCAGGATCGAAAAGGAAAAGGAGGAGGTTCTTGCGACTGTCACAAAGCCAGTATCTGGAGACAAGAGTGGTGGTACCCGGGTGGTTAAACTGCGCAAAATGCCTAGGTATTATCCTACTGAAGATGTGCCTCGAAAGCTGTTGAACCACGGCAAAAAAACCCTCCAGTCAGCATGTGAGAGAGCTGAGAGCAGCATCACTCCTGGGACCATTCTGATCATCCTCACTGGATGCCACAGAGGCAAGAGGGTGGTTTTCCTGAAGCAGCTGAGCAGTGGCTGCTACTTGTGACCTGACTGCTGGTTCTCAATCGAGTTCCACTGCGTAGAACACACCAGAAACTTGTCATTGCCACCTCCACGAAAATTGATATTAGCAAAGTAAAAATCCCAAAGCCCCTTACCGACGCTTACTTCAAGAAAAATGGCGGAAGCCCAGATACCAGGAAGGTGAGATCTTCGACACAGAGAAGGAGAAATACGAGATTTCAGAGCAGCGCGAGATTGATCAGGAAGCTGTGGACTCGCACATTTTACCAGAAATCAAAGCTGTTTCTCAGTTCCAGGGCTACCTGCAATCCGTGTTTGCCCTCACAAATGGAGCCTATCCTCACAAATTAGTGTTCTTAATTTTTTGCTAAGAATCTAATTAAATAACTGATCATTAAAAAAAAATAAAAACACTAACTATAAAAGGACATTTTTGAGACAATTGGGAGAATCTGATTATGAAGTGGATGTTAGATGATAATGGCGTGTCATAAATTTTGTTAGCACTTGATAGAAACTGTGGTTAAGCACAAAATAAAAATAGCCATCAGAATGAAATTACACGGGGACCAGGACTTACTATAAGATATCTCAGCAAAGAGAAGAAAAGGAAAATAAGCAAATATGGTAAAATCACAATAACCACAGACGCTGGAAGGTAGACAGGCTTAGTATATATTTCTCCCCTTTTACAGCATGCGTGAACTGTAGATGCAAAGGTAAGAACCAAGTGGAAGGCCGGCAGGTGGGGCGGTGGTTCTGGAAATCCACATGACCAACTGCACGTTTGAGTCCCAGACCCAGCTGCTTAGGAAACAAGCTGGCCGCGTGTACATGTGCAACCAAAGCCCCAAGTGGTGAATGAAAAAGAAGGGATTGCAGTGTGGCCATCCCCCCTCCCCACCTCGGAGGGTGATGGTGATTTCTCACTTTCCCTCTCTCCAGTGAGCACACATCCCTATACAAAAAAAAAAAAAAAAGTGTAAGAGGTACCAGCAGTTAGCATAATGGCTATGTCGCTGGACTCCCACGTAGTCGACCGCGGTTCGAGTCCCGGACCCCGTGGCTTAAACTCACACCGGGCGCGTGTGCGTGTGTGCCCACGATCCCGAGAGAAGAATGGAGGAGAAGGGATTGTGACGATTTCCTGCTTTCTGTCTCTCTGTCTCTCTCTGTCTGTCTGGCGAGCGCACGCACCCTATAGCAACCTCTCAAAAAAAAAAAAAAGTGTAAGAACTGGGCTGAAGGGAATATCCCCGCCATAAGGGTGGCTGCCTCTCGGGGAAGTGTTGGCCAACAAGACTCCCATCCTGTGTACAGTGCTTTATTCAGGTCACAAAAACAATGGCTTGTGGTGGCACAGCAGTAACACAACTGCATCCATGTGGGAAAGGTCCTAGGTTCATGTCCCAGAACGTCCCTGAGCACACCAGTCATGTGTGTGCCATGATCCGTGCAGAGTATGACTGAGGGTGGGTCACAATGTGAGGACCCTGTTGTGGGCACCTGTCTCACTCACTCTGTCCCTTGATCTCACTGAATAAATAGATAATAATGAATTTTTTTAAAAAAGCAAAAATAGGGGCCAGCAGGTGGTATGGTGGTTGAGGTGTTGGATACACCCACATGGCCAACCACGGTTCAAGTCCCGGACCTGGTGGCTTGCTTTCTTACTTCTTTTTCTCCGTGTGTCTGTATTTTACTGGTCAAATGAACATGAATGAATCAATAAAAATTAAATAAATATTTCTTTTTAAAAAAGCAAAAATGATGAGGCCATACTAATTACTAAATCAGGGTGTGTGGACACAAGACTTGATATGTTCTCTGTACTTACATACATTTTTCCATTTTTGACAATAAAATCATTTTAAAGCAAAAGACAAAGGAAGATGAAACACAAACTTATGTAATTAATGGGAAGAAATATACCTCAGAGCAATGAAATGGCCCTGCTCAGCCCATCAAGGCATTTGCAGGAAACACCCAGAAACCACACAGGTGACGTGGCTTCAGCCACACTGACCACCAAACACCACACGCCTCAGAAGCAATCAGCAAATATGGTCGAGAACGCCGAACCCAGAGGAGCCTAGACGCTTGGTCACTGGCATAGTGAAGGGAGGGGCCCAGAGGAAACAGCTCACAGTCGGGCATCCAAGGCCAGGCTGGCAAGAAGCTTTCCTCTTTAAGAGCAGGGTCACTTCCTACAAACCATAATTACTGAATGTGACTTGAAGGCATACCTTTAGCCACTGAGTAACTATCCAGTGTCTGCTATTGGCCAGCCAGTCAGACACCACACGAGAGTGGCTGGCACCAGGGTACACAGGCTGGACCTCGTTCTTGCCGGCCGAAGCCTATAAAGGGAAACCCCCTCCGAGTGCTCACTCATCCTTGCACCTGCTCCTGGGTCTGCAGACGAGGCAATGACAGCACCTGCTGGGGGATAAAGTTCAAACGTTTGCACCAGCGCTTGCTTCTGGATACCCTGGCGTGTCCTTCAGTGTCCCTGCCCGTCCCCTAGTACATCCTCCAGTGCAGCCCTAAGTGCCCCCTTTGAATGACACTTGCCTTCCATGGGGGCTTGGTGTGGATTCCACATAACCTTGGCCTTTTCTCACCCCTTTTCCCTGAGTTTCAACAGCAAAATATCTTGAAAGGACAAAAGTCTCCAGGAGACTTTCGAGGAAGAAAATGGTAACAAATCATTGATTTAAGATTTAGAAGAAGGTGAGAAAGGACAAGTGGATTAAGGAAACACAAAATAAAGCTGGTGAAACGTAAATCCTACATGAGATTATATAAGGTATTTACTTCCTTTTTTTTTTTTTAAGTTTGTTTCTTCCATGAGCACAAAGTACAGAGAGAGAGACAGGCACCGCACCACAGCCTCCATGCCGCAATCCACCCCCAGCCCCAGCCAGCCCCAGATCACAGGCACACACGATCCCAGCATGCTCAGGGAGGTCTCCGGATGTGAACCTGGAACCTTCCCATGTAGTCAGCCTCACAGAGCATCACATTTTACTGCTGCACCACTGTCTAGCCCTAGAATGAATTTCATCTCCTGGGTGCTTTGCTAATTTTCATTTTTTTTGAAAAGTGAGCATAAGTACTACTTTAATCTTCAGAAAATATAAACCTAGAAAAAAAAAGATGAAATAAAGACCTATCAATTCAAAGTGACTGAAGTAACTTTTGGTGTGATAAAATTTCACCTGTTTTCTATTCACAACAGTTTGATGTTGAATCGGGATTGGAATCCTGGTTAACCACAGAGAACCAGGTGCCTGCAAAATTGCACTCAATGATATCATCGTGTCAGCAAATTAGGCCAAGCCAGTTCAAAGTTACAGAAAGTTTTCCACATACTGGGGGCATCCAGTGACAGCCCCAGCCGCCTGGAAAGAAATGGTTTCAACCATGCGTACTAATCACAGCTAGAATAACCACATTCGGATTGCTTTAAAAATATACATCTTTTCCACTTTTCAATCAGCAAATTCAAATGTGCAAATGCTAGTCTGTCCACACCACAGCCCTATAGGAGTAAGGGTAGGTCTCAAGGAAATTCACAAAGGCCGTTCTGCTCAGAAATGAGAGCAAACAGAAGCTGCCCTTTTTTGCTGGGGGCTTCCCTGCCAGAACCGCACAGCCCCTCCACCCGAATCTAACGCGTTGTTCATCTTGTTCTGCAGTTGCGGCTCGCTCTCGAGTGCCCGGGAGTGTGTGTGGTTCTTTGATCTAATGACGTGACTCAGGTGAGGAATGGAAGGAGCAGGCAATGTCAGGGCTGGGAGGACTGGAGCACTGCTGCCTAGGAAATGGACTGATTTTTCTTTTTTTTTTTTTAAGTATTTGAGAGACCAAATACATTGTGATAGTGTGCATTACGTTTGCTGATGTGTGAAAGTGTGAGTCATGTATGAATCGTGTAAAACAAGTAACTGACCAGCCGGTTCTCGCTGATCAGTGCCTGGCATACATGGACACCTAGATTCCTCACGGTAGCTCAGACAGGCAGGCAGCATGGCCCCACAACACCCTCAGGAACACAGGGTGGGGACGGGGGCAAGTCCAGTCCACAGCTGTCGGGCTCCAAAGCAGTCACCTTTCACAGCACCAAATGCAGCACTGAGATTAAAAAACAATTTTTTACTTTAAAAATGTAAGGCTGGCTCGGTGACACAGCAGTAACACACTGCTCAATAATGCTGGACCCGCATGGAAGGTGACAGGTTCAGTTCCCTGGCTGACCTGTCCACAGCAGGGTGTGTCCATCACCCTGGCTAGCTGGGAAGGCTCGGGCAGGAGATGGAGGGATTGCAGGGTGAGACCTTATTGAGTGTGCTTGTCTCTCTGTCTCTGTCTCTCTCATGGAAGAATTAAACAAACTTTTTTAAAAATGGTGTACATTGGGCCAGCTGATGGCATAGTGGTTAAGGCAGATCCCACATGGCCAACTGTGTGGTTCTAGTCCCAGACTGAATAGCTTGGAAAACAGGAGTATGCGCATGCCTCTCCAGAATCCTGACAGGAGCATGGAGGAGAAGGGATTGCAGTGTGACCTTCCCCCTGGGGAGGTGTTTTCTTTCTCTCTCTCTCTCACTTTCTCTCTCTCTCTCTTTCTCTCTCCAGAGAGCCCATACATCCTACAGCAAAAATTTTAAATACATAAATTAAATTAGCATAAATTTAATTACACAACAACAACAAAAAAATGGGGGTTTAAATTTAACTGGCAGGCAGTCCATTCGAATCATGACCTTTGTCCATTTTATTTACTGCTAGGTCCCAGGCCTCTTTAAGTTCCTGGTACAAGACACCTGCTCAATAAATATTTATTAAATACATGAACCAGTGGACGAAATTGCCAAAATAAGGCCTTATAAAACATATTCTAGTACTACTCAGTTAAAAAGGAAAGTGTCCAAAGTTAAGAGGACATTTAGTTAAAATGACACTAAGATCCAAAATGGTAAGATTGGGCCAGCCGATGGTGTGATGGTTGAGGCGTGGAACTTCCCGCACGGCCAACTGCAGTTCAAGTTCTGGACCTGGCAACTTGCTTTCTCACTTTCTCTCTCTCTCTCTCTCTCAATCTCTCTCTCTCTCTCTTGCTCTCTTTCTCTCTCTCGTGAATGCATGTGAAATAATAATAATTAAATAAATAATTCTTTTTAAGAATGTCAAGCTTACATCACCATTTTTAATATCACAAATAAATGTTGAAATGAGTATTGCTGAGTGCATTCATGAGAGGCTTGCTGGTGACAGCATGCACTGGGACCCCTCCTGTATCCAGATGAGGTAGCAGTGGTGTGGCGTCTTGGTCACATCCATGCTATTATAGTCTTGCACCTAGAATGAAATGTTTCAGGTGAGCAGGTGAAAAAAAAACAAAAAGTTCCCTCCCCGCCAAATGGACTGCAGCAGCAGTGCTGTCATAGAATAAAATTAGTCCCGTTACGTCACGCTAGGCATGAAAGTGTGGAGCCTCTTCTAAATGACCACATGTGACACTCGGGAAGCTACAGAGAGGAGCAGGACTCACCACAGGGCTGGACAAGGCCGAGCATCCTTCAGACGCTCAAGGCTGCAGGATTCTCCCCACCCAGTCGATCCTGAGGCGTCAGGTCTGCTCAGGTTTAACCTTCACAGTACGGTTCTGGGTTGAAAGCCTCCCGGAACCCTCTAAGAAGAGGGCTCTGCTCTCTGGGTGGCCATGCATTCACGAGCACCATGAGGACTAGGATGGGAGTTGGGAACAGGAGCTGACTGCTCCACTGTTCCTGGTAACCCAGATGAAGACCTGGCAGGAGACAGGAACATGAGTGCGATGACTGCTAGACCTGCAGGCTCAGAGACAACTCAAAATAGAACATTTTCTTGCTCACAGGTGGTCCAGCATGAGTGTCCAACAGGCAGCTTCAGGGATCTCAGATCTTTCCAACTTGTGGCAGCCTCTGGCCAGTGGACAAACACCTATGCCAAAAAGTGACCTCCACACCATCTGCTTCCATCACACTGGTAAGATCTGCCCCAGGGCCCATCTGGGTGCAAGGGGAACTGGGGACATGACCCCTGGTGGGCAGCTGCACCCCACTGCAACTCCACGTACTAGAAAGGGAAGTAGAATCTCTTCAGGGAGGGAAAAGAAGTCCCAGGAGGGTGAGAGGAGCCACTGAAGCCAAGCTAGGGTGGAGAGGAGTCAGAAAAGCCCTCCGGGGTCCAACGCAGATATGTCAGCTGGAGGCTATGGACAGCAAGAGGCAAACTTCTGCATCCTCTCTAGTAAATTCTCAGTCAAATTTTGTGGCACATGTTTTTGTATAACTGGCTTCAGGTAGGGGAGCTGGAAAGGCATTGAGTTCTGAGACTGGCCTTGCATGGAGAAAATATACAAGCACCAGAGTCAGTCTATATATATATATTTTTTTTTTATTAATTCACTTTACACCATCACAACACACAAATGAATTTTCCATCCAAAATACACTGCGCATTGGCTCAATCAAGCACATCCACATACATGTTCTCAGCAAATAATTTTCCAATTCTTACGTCCTGCATACCTTGCCCTTTGTCTTGCCATCCTGATTCCCCATCCCCCACCCTCTGCTATGTCCCATCTTCCTCTCCCATTGTCCCTGGCATCCATGGTTGCCCTCCATACCTCCCCCCCCCATTCAATTGTTCTGCCAATTAATTAGTCTAAATAAATCCATTAGCTAGCACAGCTGACACCGTAAAAATATATGGGAGTTTATTTTCCCCATTTCTTAAGCTTTGGAAATAACAGAGAGGTTGAGCAATTTAATCAAGGTTATATAGTATAGCAGCAGCCCCCAACTTTCCCAACAGCAGGCCTCGTAGAAGACAATCTCTCCACAAATGTGATAGGGGCAGCTGGTCTCAGGACCCAAGCACACCACTCCCTGAGCATCATCACAACATACTAAATGTAGTTTCCCATCTAGGACAAACTGCATAGTGACTTAAGCATGTTATCATCAATAATATTCCATTTCTACTTTCATACAATGTATACATATATATATATATGTTATCCTATCTTTGACCCTCTGCCCTTTCCCCCTCTCCCATTACCCTATCTCTGCTATATACAGTTGTCTTCCAGGGGAGTTATTGAAAATGTGATACATGCAAGTAAAGGGAGAAGGGCCACAAGTTTAAAGTTTTCAACAATAGAGAACATAGGTTCCATTCAAGGTTGGATCAAGGGTGGGTCTCCTGCGGATCC
>NW_006160024.1:1499645-1534098 GCF_000334495.1 Tupaia belangeri chinensis
CAGCCGGGCACGGGTGGGCCGCACAGGGCCCCTCCGCCCTCCCCAGAGTAAGTCTATATTAAACTTACATCACGTACTTCAGGGTAGCCTGGTGTCGTGCACGCAGGTTTCAATGCTATCATATAACTTAAAATAGTGACCCTGAAACTAGAATTCACATTTGACACATCCAGAATTTGGTATTTATATTGTAAGAAGGGTGCACCAGATCGACAAGTGTAGCCAAACAATTTATGCCCAACTGGAATCTCAGTAAGTGCCCTTATTTGGAAGATACAGCAGTCCCCGTGAGGTTATACTGGATTAGCATGAGCCGTAAATCCACTATGACTCATGTCCTTATAAGAAGTGGAGAGACACACAGACACATGGGGAAGAAGACCACGTGAAGATGGAAGCAGAGATTGGAGTGCTGCAGCTACAAGCCGAGGACTGACTGTCACCGCCAGCAGTCAAAAGAAGCATCCGCCTTTAAAGCCTTCGGAGGAAGCATGGCCCTGCTGACACCTTGATGTCAGACTTCTCCAGATCTGTGAGAGAATAAGTCTGTTATTTGAAGTGCCCAGTATGTGGCTATCTGTTACAGCAGCCCTAGGCACCTAAACCATAGCAATGGTCAGGGGAAAATGTTAATAAAAATTAGTACGGCAGAAAGGAGAGAGACCACTGGCTTTTCATCATCCATCCCTGCCTCCTCCTTGACACAAGACATTTTTTTTCAACAGAATTGAAATCTCTGCAGCTGATTATCCTCAAGAACCCCAAGTCCATCAAGCTTGGAGCTTCACTCCTACCTCCTCCAACCACCCCTCTCTGCTGAGCCCCTCTTCCTGCTCCTCCATCCCATGTGTCCACATTGGAAACCTTGCAAACATGCTCACCTCTCTCTCTGCCACACCTCACACACCAAATCCATCACTCCACCTCTTACTCTGCCACCCCGGTCCTCTTCTCTACAGTGCGCCTTGGAAATCGCCTCCACATGGCCTCTGCTCTTGGGTCCCTCAATAATGCCTCTGCACTTCCCCCCCAGAGAGCACCTGCTACAACACAATAAGGCCTTGCCATTCCCAGTTCAGGCACATCTGCCCACCCTTCTCCAGCCACCCTCTAATCTTCTGCTGGGATGAAGTCTAAACCCCTCAGCAACCTACAAGTCAAGCGCTTGACATAGATTACTTAAATTGTCCTTAAATTCACCCTAGAGTTAGGTTCAGTCATTAGCCCCTTCTGATAAGCAAGAGAACTGGAACTGAGGAAAGAGGAAGGTACAAACAACCTCAAATAGCAAAGAAGGGCTGAGTTAGTCTCCCAAATGAAGTCAGTTCTGTGGAAAAACTTCAACTCGGGATTAAGGAACAAGACATGGAATTTCCAGAAATCAGACATCTGGGTCCCCATTAAAACACTAAATTCATCCTCACAATTATGAGGTAATAACAATAATCAATATTGTTGACTGCTTGAAAGTGCTGTCAAACCTAAGATAAGCCATGAAAAGTGCCATCATCCTGGCCTCTTCAGGGCTGTGCAATTTGATGTTAGCCAGGGAGCTCCCTGATGACTGGGATCAGAGAGCTCAGAGGAAGATGTGCCTCTGAGGTGTCTTTCCCCAGAGTTCTATATAAAATGCTACCCTCCGGGACCAGCAGTTGGCATAATGGCTATGTCACTGGTCTCCCATGTAGTCAACCATGGTTCCAGTCCTTGACCCCGTAGCTTAAACTCACACCAGGCACATGTGCATGCTTGCCCAAGATCCTGAGAGGAGAATGGAGGAGAAGGGATTGCAGTGTGGCCATCCCCCCTGGGGGGGGTGATTTCTCACTTTCTGTCTCTCTGTGTCTCTCTTTCTGGTGAGCACATGGGCCCTATAGTAGAAACCTCTCCAAAATAAATAAATAAATAGACAGATAGATAGATAAATAAATAAATAAATAAAATAAAATGCTACCCCTAGCATGTAAGAGCAATAAAGCTAAAGTACACTTCTTAGCTAAGCAACTGAGATATTTAGAAACCTGAGTAACATTTAACCAGAAGGAGAGTCAACATGCAACTTACAACAACATACTTACCAAGCTTTGGCACGGCATCCTATTCCCCATCCCTACCTACCTTGGTGAGCATAAGTGCTTAACCATATTTTTCTTACTGAATTGGCCAGAAAAACATAAATTTCATACTTAAAATACAATCGTTTCTTTATCAGGCACAATTACTTTAAGAAAAAAATAGTTCTTCCCTTAGTATATGGTCTTAAGTTTTTTTCCTACAAGAAAAAAGAAAGAAACTAAATTTTACATATAAAATGAGCTTTACAGTGGAAAAACAATGCCTTTTAAAATCTAAGCACTCAATAGTGGCCATTTTGACCCATGAAGTCAAAAGATGAAAAGTACGGGAACTAGCAGTTAGCGTAATGGCTATGTCGCTGGACTCCCACATAGTCGAATGCGGTTCGCGTCCCGGACCCAGTGGCTTAAAACTCACGCCGGGCGCGTGTGCGTGCGTGCCCAAGATCCCAAGAGGAGAATGAAGGAGAAGGGATTGCGGCGTGACTATCCCCCCGGGGGGTGATTTTTCGCTTTCTGTCTCTATGTCTCTCTCTGTCTGGCGAGCACACGTGCCCTATAGCAAAAAACCTCTCAAAAAAAAAAAAAGATGAAAATTGCTATCGCTATTCCATTTGCAAAGAGCCACACCTCCACGTGTATTTTTAAGATCATAAAGTTCTTTTGTAGTTGTATTAGTGTTTTTTTTTCCCAAGAATTATCTATTTTTTTTTTTGGTGGGGGGGATATTTTTGCTATAGGGTGTGTGTGCTCGCCAGAAAGACAGAGAGAGACAAAGAGACAGAAAGTGAGAAATCACCCCCCAAGGGGGATGGCCACACTGCAATCCCTTCTCCTTCATTCTCCTCTTGGGATCTTGGGCACGCACGCACACGCGCCCGGCGTGAGTTTTAAGCCACTGGGTCCGGGACGCGAACCGCATTCGACTATGTGGGAGTCCAGCGACATAGCCATTACGCTAACTGCTGGTCCCAAGAATTATCTATATTTTTTTTCCCACATGAGTTTTGCCAGAGAAAGACAGAGGGAGAGTTAGAAAGCAAGCCAATCGGTTCAGGACTGAAACCACAGTCAGCCATGTGGGAATTCCAATGCCTTAACCACTATGCCACCTGTTGGCCCCTGTGGTTGTATTAGTCTTATATTGCTGCGATCATACTAGAACACATAGAACAGCTTAAAACACCTGTTTGTTATTTATAGTTCATCAGGTCAGAAGCCTGGATATGGGTTGAACTCCGTTCAGGGTCTTTAAGATCAAAATCAAAGTTTCAAATAAGAAGTGACCTTTCTAGAGAATCAGGATATTTTGCCAAGCTCATTAAGGCTGTTGGATGAATGAGGTATAGGATTGAAGTCCCAACAGGACCACAAGGAAACTGAAGTTCTTTGTTGGCTACCACCCACATTCCCAGTCACCCAGTCCCCTCCATCTTCAAAAGCAGCATTGGAGACTCAGATTAACTCCCTCCTATACTTCGAATCTATCTCACCAAGAAGAGCCCAATATTTTTTAAAGACTCATCTAATTAAGTCAGACACACTCAGAATAATCTCTTTTCCTTAAAGTCAAAGACCTTTATCGCATCTGCAAAATCCCTTCACAGCAGCACCTAGATCTGTGTCTGAATGGGTGGTTGGGAGAAAGTCTGTGTGCACCAAGGGGCAGGTTTCTAGGGAGTCATCTTAGAATTCCACCTGCTACAGTGGCCTAGCCTTGGTTCACATACCTCATTGTCTTCTTTATTTGATAAGAGCAGGAAAGCTCCCTTCTAATTATTTCAAGATGCAAGAAAATGAAACTTATTTTGAAGCTGACAACCTACTTTGTAGCCAAACTGGCAAAATACCAGAGAAAAAATTAAACCCAGCCCACTGTGATTCCTGTTTGTGCAAGGCCTGGTACTGAAGTCTCTTGCTAGTTAGTACTACTTAGAACAGCAGGACCCCTCGGGCACTGCAAGCCACCTCTTGGGGACAGCTAGGAGCCCGCACAGGTGGGCCTGGCTGGGTCTCGCCAGCACTCACTGTTCTTAGAAGGTGCACTGTGGTCACCCTCACTGCTCAAAGAGTGGTCCTGAAACAGCAGCATAGGCACCACCTGAAAGCTTGGAGGAAACAGAGCCTCAGGCCCCAGCCCAGACCCTCTGAACCAGAATCTGTTTCAATAAAATGCTGGATAATTTACATGCATAGTCAAGTGTAAGGTCATTTTCCTCTGGCAAAGGCACTGAAGAGGTGATAAAGGCTTAACAACATGTCATCCCCTCCCCTACACAACTCCATATTCATCCATGCCTAGGCCAAGCCTTGATAATAGACTAGGTCTACACTATATCTGGGGTTATGGCTTGAATGGATGTGCCCTCCAAAATCCCTATGTTAGAACTGAATCCCCAGTGTGATAGTATTAAAGAGACAGGGCCCTTGCAAGGTAATTAGACCATGGAGGCTGCCCCTTCATGGATGGGATTAATGCTATTATAAAAGAGGCCTCAGAGAGCTGCCTCCTGCTGCCTCCCGCTTACACCCTTTCACATGTGAAATGCATAATCCATAGAGGGTGCCATCTAGGAGGAATGGGCCCTCACCAAACACTGAACCTGCCTATAGCTTGATCTTGGATTTTACAGCCTCCAGAACTGTAAGAAACAAATTTCTGTTATATATCAATTACTGAGTTTGTGGTATTTTTGTTACAGCGGCCAAAATTGACTAAGACATTTAGATAAGCTACAGGACTCTGTTAACACAGGCAATGGTTCCTTAGCGTCACTGCCATTTCCTGTTATGCAGGCCCAAAGCTGGAGACTAAAGACAAGTGAATGCTGAGCTTACCCAGGTCGGTGAGCTAGTCATGAGCTCCCACCCTCTGACACTCACAGGCATTCTCTGTGATTCAGGTCAGTAAGTTCTGCCTCCACAGGGTTGAAGGTGAAGCCGCTGACATGGATAGGTGCCCAATAAAAGGCAAAAAAGAGAGAGAGAATAATGTCAGGCTGGACTGCTTCCTATGTAACTTAGCTTTCTGACTAACCCAAGCCTGCCATTCAGCTCGTCCCTACGGCACATCTACTGAGTAATTATAGACCCACTGTGTGTCCAGAGAACTGGGTACTCTGGGAAGGAGCCTTCTGTCACTGACCCCTTCGCCCTCTCCTAATCAATCTCTCACTGCTGTCTGCCTCTGGGGCCACAAATCAGTCATTGGGAGACAGGATGCCTGCACTCTGGAAACAAACCTGGGTTTGAAACCTGCCTCCCACCATCTAGACATGTGACTGGGTATGGTGCTTACTATCTCTGAGCAATATTTTCCTGAGAAACTGGGTGTCTCTTTGGCTTTTCCTGCTAGATACCCATAGTTACCGGGGGGCTGGAAGTGCCTTGATGTTTAACTAAGCCCCAACATCTGGTGCTCACTGGGGTCACTCCAGGACCCCAATTAACAGAGCAACCTCCTCCTTAAATGTTGCCCACTCTGTGCTGGAGGGTCTGCAGCATCTCACACCAGCACTCAAGTTACACCATTGCTTCAGTACAGACCAACCGACCAGACTGCTTACGTGTTCCAGCCAGTCACAGGAGCAGGAAGGAGCAGCCCACCACACTAAGAAGTGGAGACTACCTGATCAGTGATGCTCATGGTGCTTCTGTCTACTGTTGCGGAAGACTGAGAGAGTCTATGGATGGTCTAAGGACTCCCAAAAGCTCCCTTTGGGCCAATGTGTTCTCAAAACACTCTGAAACAATGGGTCATGATTTCAGGAGCCCTGGGGCCCTGACAGATAGAGGGTGCAGGAAGGCTGTGTGGCCTCAGCTCTCAGTGTGAGCACTGACCTATCTCCTTTCTGGCCAGGCTTATCCAGTGCCCAAGCCGAGTGTCCTGTGTTGGCCCTCAAGTTCCTTATTCTCTCATCCAGCAGGAAGATGGGGCTTCCCCAGCAGAGGTCAGCTCTGCCATGCTGGGGAAGGCCTCTGGCCGTGCAAGGGGTCTTCCTGGGCTATGAGGTCCCAGAACTGGTCTTCATGTTGAAGTGAACAGACACAGTTTTTGCACTAGAGCTGTCAAAATTCTCACTCCCTGTCCTGCTCAGAATGGGTTGACTTGCATCACAGGCTACCTGTGTGTAGGCAGCTCTTGGGGCACTACAGGCTGTTACTAACTAGTCAGTTAGCTCAGCCCACCTGACGGAGGCATGAGAATCATCTGCCACTATGTTATTTTTCCCTGAAGAACCAACCTCCCACTTCCTTCTTATCCTCCATGGCCTCTGTCACTGTGCCTGTACAGAAGCAGCCACTCTAATTAAACCCCTTCCAGAGAGGGTCAGTTCCCAGGGACGTTTGGGTCTTGACTTTCATAGATAGGAATGAGTTTGGGACTCTGGGTCCTGACTGTCCTTCTTGGTTTGCCCCCAGCCCCTGCCAGGAACACCAGTGACCACTATACACCCATCCTGGTCAAGGACCAGGGCCCTGATCTTATCACATTCAGATCCCACCTGTGGGCCCAAGGGTCCAGAGCTCTCGAAGCAGCCCCCAGCAAAGAGCCTGAGCTCTTTCTCACTGTGGCTCGAGCCCCAAGGCCAATCCAGGGGTGGCATCTTCTGCCAGAAGCTGTGCCCCAAAACTTGTTGACAACAAAGGCTATACTCAGGGTTCTCAAGAGAGAATAATGTCTTAGTCACATGGGGCCTGGGGCACCCTTGTAAAGCATATGATACTTCATGTCCCCATATTTAGAAACTGGCAACATGTATATAAATGATGCTACCAGTACCTTTGCTGGGGTTAAGAGCAGCTGGCCCCTTAAAGTACCAATTTTCAGAGGATACTTTTAATGGTTGTTTTGCAATACCACAGTCACTTTCTCATTTTGAGCAGTATAGGGAGAAAAACATCACCTGTCCAGGAAAACCATTATAACATGTTATTGTGTTTCAAAAGGCTAATTTTGGATAAGCCTCAGAAGTTTCTAGATTTCTATAATGGTCACGTGTTCTTAGCAGGAAAGAGAGAAGCACCCCTTTACCAAACAGAGGCCATGAGAAGGGCAACCTGCTTCTTGTCCTCCCCATAATGCTTCATTCAGCAAGTGGATTTCATCGAGGCAGGGGTAGGGGGGAAAGGCCACCTTAGGGACATTTAGGAAATGAATGGGGCCTTTTCTGTCATCATGAAGTTGAGAGAAGGCATTTGGCTAATGCAAGGAAGAACTTCAGGCCAATCCTTCACAACAGAAAGTGATCTCAAATGATTTTCAAACATCCTTGTTCACATCCAGGAGGTGAAAATCCATTCATAATTACTGAGCCTGGAACCCAATTCCATTTTACATGAAAACATTGTATGTTTCTTTCACATGGTTAGAAACACACTAAATTTCCCAGAAACACAACCACTGCTCGCACCAAGAGAAGACTGTGTTTTGATTGTTTGAAACTTTTTCTTTTTTTTTTAAAGAATGGTTTTATTTTTAAACTTTTATTTATTTATTTATTTTAATTTGACCATAGAGGGACAGAGAGAGGTAGAGAGAGAGAGGGAAAGTGAGGAAGCAAACTGCCAGGTACAGGACTTGAACCTCGGTCGGCCATGTGGGAGTCCAGGGCCCCTAGCTGCCATGCCGCTGGCCAGCCCTTGTTTGGAACTTTTTCAAGAGCTGTCCTCTAGTCTGAACATCCAAGGTACAACTATCATTGCCTTCCATGTATTTGTCACTGGCATGTCACCCTGGATCCAATCTGCATTTGTGGCTGTCACATCGGTGGTGATCCTGTGTGCAGGAAGGAAGCCAGGGTGCAGACGCCATCCAGAGACTCCCCTCACCTGCAGGGCACATGGGCACGGGGCTCCTCGAGGGGATGAGTGAGAGGGATATGTGAGAAAAAGAAGGCTGAACGCTTTATCCTAGGTTCTCCAACGTTTAAACACATACCACCAACTCAAACCATAACTCATTGAAGAGAGAAACAAAAAGGCCATGTTATAGAAGTCCCCCACTAGAGACAAGACAGGGTTAGTGTGAAGAGAAGGCAGGTCACACGACTCCAAATCTCTTTCAAGTTTCCATCGCCTGCATTAAGACTCACCAAGAGACCTTCCTGGGCCTGCCTGTCCCTGCTGTTCTCAGCTGTTTCTCCTGGTTAAGCCTTACACTCTCAGCCCAATGACAGCCTACATCTGGCAGCTATGCTGTGTCCCTGGTTCTGCTCTTTTTAAAATTATTTATTTATTTATTTTTCCATGGGGTGTATGCATTCACCAAAGAGAGACAGAAAAAGGAAAAGTGAGAAATCATCTCTGCAGTGGATGGCCACACCACAATCCCTTCTCCTCCTTTCTCCTCCTGGGATTTTGGGCACACTCACACACACATGCTTCCTGCATGATTTTCAAGCTGCTGGATCCAAGGCTTGAACCGTAGTCGACCGTGTGGGATCCAGTGCCCTAACTACCATGTCACCTGCTGGCCTGTGTCCTTGCCTCAGCTCTTACCTTCTGGGGAGAAGACCCATCACCTAGTACAGAGACCAAGGGGCCCAGATTTAGGTCTCGGTCTCTCTTTCCAGCCAGGCTCCATTCCTGAAGGGAAAACAGGAGAATCTGTCCCATAGAGCTATGGCCAGGGCTGCATGGGAGAGCAATCAATAGTCCCAGAGCCAAGTTAGAGAAAGAGGGCACTGACTTAGCAATGGTGACCATCCCCTGCTATAACATCTAAATCCCACTGTCCTGGAGCAGGTTTGGTGCCGCTTTGGGTTCAAAGGGAGGGAGAACTCCTTCCTTCACCTTTCATCCCCAATGACACCTTATCCTGGAGGTTCCTGGTCCACCTAATGCCCACTGGGGGACGACACTGGGAAATTCGGCCAGCATGTTGCCTTCACACCCTTGCAGGGTACCCCTCTGTCCACCAGAGGCTGCTTGCAGGGGCCTCCTGCCGTAACCCAGGCTCTGCAAGGGCAAGAGATGAGCCTTGTTACTTTGTGTCCTCCCAGGGCCAGGCTCACATTGGTGCTTCATAAGGGCTCGATGGGTAGATGGGTGGATGGTTGGACAGATGGACAGATGACCACCAGCTGGACAGCTGGATACTAGCAACAAACCCAGTCCCACTGGGCTGCATGTAGGTGACCACAGTTTCAAAGTGGCCCTCTCCACTCCCCTGAGAGAAAGCAGCTCTCTCCTGCCTGAAGCCCCTTCTCCCCAGCTCTCTGAAACAGCTGAGATGGGAGGAGCTGCTGGTGGTTTGGGTTCATCACAACATCTCAAGTCATTTTTTATACTCTTGGCCCAGCCCCACAGGCCCTTTGCCAAGTGCTTTTTCTTAGGTTTTTAAACCGTGGGGAAATGTTATCTGGATGTTTCCAATTCATTTATGCTCAGCTCATCAAAATGCCATTTTATAAGAGCTGTTTAACCTCTCAAAGGTCTGAGAAACTTTCATATATTTATATGTGGAAAGTGGCTGGGATGTTCCTGTTAAGCACAGGGAAGGCCCTGCTGTGCCACCAGGCCATGGGCTCCCCTGTTGCTGCTGCCATCCCCATGACAACCTCGGCATATGGGAACAGACACAGCCCAGGCACTTCAGGACAGAAGGTCAGGCTGGGCACCAGTCAGGTCACCTCCCCTCCATGACCAAGGAAGAACTCTTGGACCTGTGTAGGCGATTTGAGTGCCCAATCCAAATGCTTTCAGAAAGGTACCCCGAACTAGCATTCCTCAAATGCAAGCAAAGGGTCTCCAGAGTTCTCCAGATGGTCCTGGTGAGAAGGATACAGTCCCCATCAGAGAGGCTAACAGGCCTTGAAGTTCACACCCATCTCTTCCTGAGGGTATGAGGTTTAAACTAGTCAGTTCCTCCCGCACCCAGCACCCTGCTAGATCCAGGATGTCCTTCAGAGAGGCCAGGAAGGGCCTGGCGGGGGCACCCACTGCATAGCGCCAGCCCCTTCCTCATGCAGCCTGTTGTCAGAAAGACAGCAAATCCCCAATATCTGCTCAAAAGCCCCCTCTGGATTACGTGGGCTGTTCTATGCCACCTTCAAGCACTCCTTCCAAAAGTAATTCCCTAAATATCAGAATGGAAATTGTTTCCTTGGGCCGGCAGTGGTGTGGTGATTAAGGCAACTTGATCCAACATGGCCGACTGTGTGGATTGAATCCTGGACCCAGTGGGTTGAAAAACATGCTGGGCACATGTGCATGTGTGCCCAAGATCCCAAAGGGAATGAGAAATGGAAGTGAAAAGATTGTAGCATGACCAATCCCCATTGGGGGTGCTTTCTCACTCTCTCTTTCTCCACAGTGTGCATACTTGCCCTCTAGCAAAATTACAAAATATATATGTATGTGTGTGTATATATATATGTATGTATGTATGTGTATATATTCAAAATTACAAAATATATATGTGTATGTGTGTTTGTATACATGTGTGTGTGTATATATATATATACACACATACATATATGTGTATGTATATATATATTCATTCTTCACCTCTACCCACTTCTCCACCTTCACCTCCATAACCCAGTTCTATCCTCTCCTGCTGAGGTTGGGGAAAGAACACCAAAAAACAAGAAAAACAAAAAGCAATAAAACAGAAAATCAATAGAAGAAAATCAATGAAACAAAAAGCCAGTTCTTTGAAGATATCAATACAATGGACAAACCTCTAGCAAGATTGGCAAAGGAAAAAAACAAAACAGAAAAGACACAAATTACCAATATCACAAATAAAACAGGAGAGAAAATACAGCTATTGTGAACATCAGAAGAACAATAAGGGAATGTTACAAACAACATGACATACATGTATAACCTTCACAACATAGATGAAACAAATAAGTCTCTTGAAAATTGCCAACTATCACTACTCATGAAGTTGAGATGTTGAATAGTCCTGCAACTAATAAACAAGTTTAACTGATCATTTAAAAACTCTAAAAGAACTCGCTAGGCCCAGATAGTTCTACTGAAGGAAATTCTAACAAATGGTTAAAGATTTTCAACATGAATTTTATGCAATTTCTTCCAGAAAGCAGGAAAGAAAGGGATACTTCCCAATTTATTTTATTACCTTATACAAAACCCAAATACTACAAAAAAAACAATATCTCTCATGAACATAAATGCTGAAATCCTTAACAAAATATTAATAAATAAAATTTAGCAATATATAAAAAGGATGATATCACATGACCAAATGTGGATTATTTCAGGGGTACCAATTTGGTTCAGTACTTAAAAATCAATCAATATAGTCCACCATCAGGTAAAAGAACACAAATTACACAATCATATCAGAAAAATATGCAGAAGAAGATACATTTAACAAAATTCCATACTCATTAATGACAAAAACTCTCAGAGAGCTAGGAACAGGGGGAAGTTCTCCAATTTGATAAACAACATCTACCAAAAGACTATGGCTAACATCAAACATAATGATGGAAGACTGAATATTTTTCTTCTTTCTTTCTTTTTTTTTATTGTGAGAGAATGCATGCACTCTCCAGAGAGGTAGAGAGATAGAGGGAGAGAGCACCGCCAGTAGGATATGGTCATGCCACAATCCCTTCTCCTCCATTTCTCCATCCTATCAGGATTCTGGACCACACGCACATGCCCCCCAGGATGTTTTTCAAGACCGTGGGTTGGGATTCGAACTGCATTTAGCCATGTGGGATCCAGCTCTCTTATAGTGCACCAGGGCCAGCCTCTGAATGCGTTTTCACCTAAGATAAGGAACGAGGTAAGGCTGTTTGATCTCACCACTATTATCAACCTCGTACTGAACACTGGTGGAACACTGAAGGAAAGGGATGTTCTTATAGCACTACAAGGTGCAAAAGCAAACAATAACAAAAACAAAGAAACAAAAAACGGAAATAAAAGGCTTACACATAGAAAAAAAGAAAGTATAGGTGATATAACTGGTTCCATGGGAAACTCTTGGAAATCTACCAGAAAATTTTAAAAAGACCTAGTACTAATAATCAAAGTCAGTAAGGTCATGGATAAAAGATGAACATACAAATATTGATTATATTTGTATATAGTAACACAAATATATGGAAACTAAAACTAAGCATACAAATACTATTTACAGTCTCTAGAAAAAAATGAAATATTTAGATATTAATCTAAATATTTAGGTATAAACATATACAGGATTATATTTGTATGTATGCTAAGATCTAAAATGAAGCTCTGAAAGAAATCAAAGAAGACTTAAACAGCCACACCATGTTTGTGAATTATAATCTCAACACAGTAAAAACGTTGATTTTTCCCAAGTAGATGTACAGGTTTAACATAATTCCTCCAAAGTCCCAGCAAGATATCTTAAAATATAAGCAAGATTGGGACCAGTAGATGGCGTAATGGTTATATCGTTGGACTCCCACATGGTCGGCCGCGGTTTGAGTCCCGGACCTGGTGGCTTAAACTCACACTGGCCTCATGTGTGTGCATGCCCAAAATCCCAACAGGAGAATGGAGGAGAACAGATTGTGGGGTGGCCATCTTCCTGGGAGGTGATTTCTCACTTTCCCTCTCACTGTCTCTCTCCAGCAAGCACACACATCTTATGGCAAACACCTTAAAAAAGGAAAGAAAGATAAGAATATTTTGCCAAAATAACTGGATACTATGATCTAGTCAATTTGGCACAGAAAATTAACCGTCACCAAGGCATACTGCTCAGGAATCAAAAGGAATACACTGCTGATACACACACTTAGAAGAGTCTCGAAGAGAATTCTGCTGAGTGAAAATAATCCTCCAAAAATCACATACCATATGATTCCATTTATGTAACATTTCCAAAATGACAAAAATATAAACACGGAAAGCAGATTAGTGGTTCCCAAGAGCTAGGGGTCGGGGGTAACTACCGGGGGAATCACGAGGGAGCACTTTGTGGTGTTGGGGCTGTTCTGAATTGTGGTGGTATTACAATTCAGAAATCTACACGTGTAATGAAATGCCACAAAACTGTATACACACAAGCTACCAATGCCAGGGTCGTGGTTCTGGTATTGTACTAATGATGTAAGATGTAATCAGCAGGGGGTACCCAAAACCTCTTTGTACTATCTTTGCAATTTCATGTGAATCTGTAATTGTTTTAGAATAAAATCTAAAAAAAAAGAAATAAACAGAAGAATTTACAGCAGAGTCAATATACAAATTTCCCACAATAAACATGTGTAACTGCTGAAATAATACAAGCTCTTTTCCCCTTTTCTTTTTTCTTTTTTTTAACAAGAACATGCAAACCCTAACAAGATTATAATAAGAAGAAATAAAAAATAAGAAATTAAAAATTAAAAAAGAAAAGAATATGCGAACCTTTTCCCTCAGAGGGAATTTAGACGAGCACCAAATAATGTAGCAATGCCTATAAATAACTGGTGGAGGAAGGGGGAAAGGGCCCCTGAGGTACAAGAGCGAGATGCTCTCTGCCCGGACACCAAGAAGTCACTGAGGTGACCACACCCCAGAATGTCAGGCGCTGAAGGAAACTGAAACCCCCACCATCCTCTTCATGCTCTCTTTAGGTGACCCTGGTCTGCAGAAGTAGCAGTGACAGACCAACAGCATGTGGAAAGCCATTGCTTCAGAGCTAGAGTATGTTCTTTTCCATTTTCTCGCCTTCTGAAGACATACCAATGTCCCTTCTTTTCATTTCTGTATAAACCAACAGCAATAAATAAATAAACACCAGTGTCTACAAGAGCTACACAAATGCATCCTATTCCATTCATAGGAATATATATAACCCAAGGAGATAAATAACCCATTCCAAAGCACGTTATTTGTAACTCTTAGTGATGACAACTGAAAAACAGGTTTGCAATTTGTTTCGAGCTTATTTATTTCCTGAGAGCCAATGGTACCCTGGACAGGATTTTCACACCACAATCCTCCCTGCAGCTCTGCAGCCAACCAGGATCACAGGTGCACCCACAGGCATGCCCAGAGCGTTGAGGTAGACCTGGGACAAGAACCCCGAGCCTTCCCACCTGGCTTCTGGCATCACACAGCAGTGCTCCCACTGCCTGCCCCCTTGTGGTTGGGCCTGCCATTTGTTTGTGAAGCCACATACATGCATCTAAGCTGACCCTCTAGGTATGAGCCTAGACTGCACTAAAGCAGTAATAATAATTATAATAGTAACTCTAAAATAAGAAGAAGAACCATTTAGGCCCAACCATGGTGGCAGACACTGGTTGACACTGCTACTTGGCAGGCTGAAGCCACATGGAAGGCCCAGAGTTGATTCCCAACCCACTCTAAAAAGCCTGTAGTCACAGCTGCACAGGAGGCTGAGGCAGGAGGATCACAACCTAGGGAGACCCTATCAAAGAAATAAATAGTCACAGAAGCAAAATATGCAGAAGAAGATACATTTAACAAAATTCCATACTCATTAATGACAAAAACTCTCAGAGAGCTAGGAACAGGGGGAAGTTCTCCAATTTGATAAACAACATCTACCAAAAGACTATGGCTAACATCAAACATAATGATGGAAGACTGAATATTTTTCTTCTTTCTTTCTTTTTTTTTATTGTGAGAGAATGCATGCACTCTCCAGAGAGGTAGAGAGATAGAGGGAGAGAGCACCGCCAGTAGGATATGGTCATGCCACAATCCCTTCTCCTCCATTTCTCCATCCTATCAGGATTCTGGACCACACGCACATGCCCCCCAGGATGTTTTTCAAGACCGTGGGTTGGGATTCGAACTGCATTTAGCCATGTGGGATCCAGCTCTCTTATAGTGCACCAGGGCCAGCCTCTGAATGCGTTTTCACCTAAGATAAGGAACGAGGTAAGGCTGTTTGATCTCACCACTATTATCAACCTCGTACTGAACACTGGTGGAACACTGAAGGAAAGGGATGTTCTTATAGCACTACAAGGTGCAAAAGCAAACAATAACAAAAACAAAGAAACAAAAAACGGAAATAAAAGGCTTACACATAGAAAAAAAGAAAGTATAGGTGATATAACTGGTTCCATGGGAAACTCTTGGAAATCTACCAGAAAATTTTAAAAAGACCTAGTACTAATAATCAAAGTCAGTAAGGTCATGGATAAAAGATGAACATACAAATATTGATTATATTTGTATATAGTAACACAAATATATGGAAACTAAAACTAAGCATACAAATACTATTTACAGTCTCTAGAAAAAAATGAAATATTTAGATATTAATCTAAATATTTAGGTATAAACATATACAGGATTATATTTGTATGTATGCTAAGATCTAAAATGAAGCTCTGAAAGAAATCAAAGAAGACTTAAACAGCCACACCATGTTTGTGAATTATAATCTCAACACAGTAAAAACGTTGATTTTTCCCAAGTAGATGTACAGGTTTAACATAATTCCTCCAAAGTCCCAGCAAGATATCTTAAAATATAAGCAAGATTGGGACCAGTAGATGGCGTAATGGTTATATCGTTGGACTCCCACATGGTCGGCCGCGGTTTGAGTCCCGGACCTGGTGGCTTAAACTCACACTGGCCTCATGTGTGTGCATGCCCAAAATCCCAACAGGAGAATGGAGGAGAACAGATTGTGGGGTGGCCATCTTCCTGGGAGGTGATTTCTCACTTTCCCTCTCACTGTCTCTCTCCAGCAAGCACACACATCTTATGGCAAACACCTTAAAAAAGGAAAGAAAGATAAGAATATTTTGCCAAAATAACTGGATACTATGATCTAGTCAATTTGGCACAGAAAATTAACCGTCACCAAGGCATACTGCTCAGGAATCAAAAGGAATACACTGCTGATACACACACTTAGAAGAGTCTCGAAGAGAATTCTGCTGAGTGAAAATAATCCTCCAAAAATCACATACCATATGATTCCATTTATGTAACATTTCCAAAATGACAAAAATATAAACACGGAAAGCAGATTAGTGGTTCCCAAGAGCTAGGGGTCGGGGGTAACTACCGGGGGAATCACGAGGGAGCACTTTGTGGTGTTGGGGCTGTTCTGAATTGTGGTGGTATTACAATTCAGAAATCTACACGTGTAATGAAATGCCACAAAACTGTATACACACAAGCTACCAATGCCAGGGTCGTGGTTCTGGTATTGTACTAATGATGTAAGATGTAATCAGCAGGGGGTACCCAAAACCTCTTTGTACTATCTTTGCAATTTCATGTGAATCTGTAATTGTTTTAGAATAAAATCTAAAAAAAAAGAAATAAACAGAAGAATTTACAGCAGAGTCAATATACAAATTTCCCACAATAAACATGTGTAACTGCTGAAATAATACAAGCTCTTTTCCCCTTTTCTTTTTTCTTTTTTTTAACAAGAACATGCAAACCCTAACAAGATTATAATAAGAAGAAATAAAAAATAAGAAATTAAAAATTAAAAAAGAAAAGAATATGCGAACCTTTTCCCTCAGAGGGAATTTAGACGAGCACCAAATAATGTAGCAATGCCTATAAATAACTGGTGGAGGAAGGGGGAAAGGGCCCCTGAGGTACAAGAGCGAGATGCTCTCTGCCCGGACACCAAGAAGTCACTGAGGTGACCACACCCCAGAATGTCAGGCGCTGAAGGAAACTGAAACCCCCACCATCCTCTTCATGCTCTCTTTAGGTGACCCTGGTCTGCAGAAGTAGCAGTGACAGACCAACAGCATGTGGAAAGCCATTGCTTCAGAGCTAGAGTATGTTCTTTTCCATTTTCTCGCCTTCTGAAGACATACCAATGTCCCTTCTTTTCATTTCTGTATAAACCAACAGCAATAAATAAATAAACACCAGTGTCTACAAGAGCTACACAAATGCATCCTATTCCATTCATAGGAATATATATAACCCAAGGAGATAAATAACCCATTCCAAAGCACGTTATTTGTAACTCTTAGTGATGACAACTGAAAAACAGGTTTGCAATTTGTTTCGAGCTTATTTATTTCCTGAGAGCCAATGGTACCCTGGACAGGATTTTCACACCACAATCCTCCCTGCAGCTCTGCAGCCAACCAGGATCACAGGTGCACCCACAGGCATGCCCAGAGCGTTGAGGTAGACCTGGGACAAGAACCCCGAGCCTTCCCACCTGGCTTCTGGCATCACACAGCAGTGCTCCCACTGCCTGCCCCCTTGTGGTTGGGCCTGCCATTTGTTTGTGAAGCCACATACATGCATCTAAGCTGACCCTCTAGGTATGAGCCTAGACTGCACTAAAGCAGTAATAATAATTATAATAGTAACTCTAAAATAAGAAGAAGAACCATTTAGGCCCAACCATGGTGGCAGACACTGGTTGACACTGCTACTTGGCAGGCTGAAGCCACATGGAAGGCCCAGAGTTGATTCCCAACCCACTCTAAAAAGCCTGTAGTCACAGCTGCACAGGAGGCTGAGGCAGGAGGATCACAACCTAGGGAGACCCTATCAAAGAAATAAATAGTCACAGAAGCCCCTTTCAGGAGAGGCTAAGCTGCTGAATAAGAGGTCAACAACCATAAGCCTTTAATCACGGGGTAGGACAGGTTTGGGTGGACAAGACCAGGGACAGCCCGTGGGAAGGTGGTCCACACTGATGAACTTGGCCAGTAGTGCTGCCCCATCCCTTTCCCAGCAGCCCTGCCTCCTCCCCAGGGCTCATGATCCCCTCCCCCTCTAACCATATGTCAGGCATGCATTAACTGACCTCCCTGGGGTGGGTACCTTCTGTTGGAGCTTCGTCCTCAGCTCCCCTTCCTCTGGAATGAGTCAGCAGGGCTTGGTTGGTTCAACATCCTGCCTGAGGTTATTTCAGCTGACTCACCAGACCATCCTGGGCACACAGTTGGAGTACTGATGCAATCCATTTTGCATGAGATCATATTTCTCTCTGTCATTAAATATTCTTGGAAAACATGATTTTTCATGGCTGCAAACATTGCCAGGACCATTTGCTAGCTTGATGTCCGTGTTCGAGCTGGCAGAGGCTGAACGTTCTCCAGTTCTCTCACCCATCAGTGGGGAACGGACACCCACCTGTGGCCATTTGCTGGCATTTCATCATTCACTAGGTCCCTGGCAAAGATACTGCTTCAAGCCTAAGCATCCAAATACCAAAACAGGATAGTCAGCACCCCCTCCCAAAAAAAAAGCCCTACAATAAAAGTTATTGTGGGACCAGCAGATGACATAATTGTTACATTGCTGGACTCCCACATAGCTAACCATGTTTTGAGTCCTGGCTTAAAACTAACACTGGGCCTGTGTGCGTGCATGCCCAAAATCCCGAGAAGAGAACCGAAGAAAAGCGACTGTGGCATGGCCATCCCCCACTCCCCCCCACCCCGCCCCCGACCCTGGGGGGATGATTTCTTGCTTTCTGTTTCTCTGTTTTTGTGGTGAGTGCACATACCCTATAGCAAAAGAAATCTCTCAAAAAAAAAAAAAAAAGTTACTAAGGCCCTGAAGGCACCAAGTGAAAGAGGAACAAATTAACGTTCTTTCCTACGTAAACAGGAATAGACAGCCAGCACAGCCAGCATGTAGGCCCACAAAGACAGTGTTAAAGGATCCTGAAATCATAAATATTTGTAAATAATCACATTCAGCACACATAAGATTTATTTAACAAGTACTAGATGTCCAACTCACATAATAAACATGTACTAAAAATCTAAAGTATTTCAAATAAGGCAGTTTTCTACAATAATCCTATATTGTGTTCGGATGTAAAATATTTATTCCAAGTTAGTTATTTTATGCAGTAGTTTTCCCCTCACACAGATTGTGATACCCATCTTAAATCTGTCAGTAATGTTATCAAAATACTCTTAACCTTTGACATTTCACAAAAATGTTTAATACTGTATTAACATTATTTATGCCATTATTATCACAAATATCCTCACCTGTTAGTAACTCGAGCTGGTAAGGATGAGGGTTGATTTTTTTTTTTTTTTTTTAACTCTCAGGGCAGTAGTCAGGTAGAAACCCTCTTCACACATCCAGTCTTCAGGTCTAAAGAAGAGAAAGAACATACTCTCCTCCTCTGCATAGGGCCCTCATTGAAACTGATGGGTGTGCCAGCTGGTCGGTGCAGCAGCTGCCCAATGCCAGGGGACGCTGGGGCAACAGGGAAGGTCCTATGTCTGCATCCTAAAGTCTTTCTGTGCAGGCCAGACGTGTGTGCATGCCCATGATTCCGGCTGGCTGAAGCTGTGAGTAGATCATGGTGTGAAGGACCTTGGTGGGGATGCCTGTCCACCTCTCTCTCTCTCTCTCGGAAGAAAACAAAAGTAAATTAAAAAATAATTAGGATTATGAGAAAGGCCTGGATCATCAGAGTCTCACTGGCTGAGCGTGTACTAGGTCCCTGGCACTGAACAGATTACTTTTATGGGAAATCATTCTCACCCCTTTGGAGCAGTATTTTGGGGTCAAAACGGCAAGGGAAACAATGCTTTGCTACAAGATACAGGAGCACCGACTGGAGAGTCCACAACAGGATGCATAGCCAGCAAACAATGATCCGAAATGACAGTCCCTGAGCCCCTTGCCCTCCAACTGGGGGAAGGGCAGGGTGTTTCCCAGTCGAATGTATGAGAAATCGCCACCCCTTCTCATTGCTAGCTGTTCATGAGCGTTTTCCTGCCAGCTTTTGCTCTCAGGCTTGTGCTCAGCAATAAAACTGGACAGACAAAATAGGAAGCATTCATGGTTTCCTTCTCCCTGATTGTTCTGTGGCAGATCGTGTTTCCAAAGGTGACCACAAGAATACCTCCCACCCCACACGATCCTCTAGAACCTCGTATTCCTAGGCCAACGGGTGGAATCTAATGCCCCACTTCTTGGTATCTGTCTGCAACACAAAGAATGTTGTAAGTGCCCACATAACTTCCAAGGCTGGGTTTTAGAAAGCGAGAGGTGCAGTTTCCACTTTGGTACACTGCAACTTGAGCCTCACACAAGGAACTGAACCCCACCCCCACTCTGAGGCCACTGTGCTGTGAGAAAGCCCAAACCATACAGGTATTCTGGCCCACGGCCCCAGCTGAAGTGCGAGGTGACTGATCGCATCCACCAAACCCGCATAGAACAAGCCTTCGGTGATTGCAGACCCGTCTTCGTGTCTCACCAGCTAAGGTCACAGACAACATGGAGTAGAGACTGGCCAGTGAAGACAACATAACTTGTAAAAGGCAACTACCACAAAGACATCAACAACAAACTTGCTCGTAAATGTTGTCATTTACGACTGGTCAGTGTTCAAGATAACTTGAATTTCACTGAAACCTTACCGCTCATACATGAAACATACTGCAGGTAAATAAGGACTAAATGGACAAATCTTGCAAAGTGCACAGCTCTCTGTGTAAACTGGATTAAAGAACATTATTGTTTGGGACCAGCAGTTAGCGTAATGGCTATGTCGCTGGACTCCCACGTAGTCAACCGTGGTTCACATCCCGGACCTGGTGGCTTAAAACTCATGCCGGGCACGTGTACGTGTGTGCCCAAGATCCCAAGAGGAGAATGGAGGAGAAAGGAGTGTGATGTGGCCATCCCCCCTGGGGGGTGATTTCTCGCTTTCTGTCTCTCTGTCTCTGTCTGTCTGGCGAGTGCACGTGCCCTATAGCAAAAACCTCTCGAAAAAAAATAATAATAATAAAAGAACATTATTGTTCTCAGAGGCCAAAGTGGAGGCTCCTGGTTTCATTGACAAGTCTAGGTCTCAGAACTGCCAGAGGGAAGAATTGGGTCTGCCAAGCCCTGTTTGGAAAATATACCTGACCCATAGATGCAATCAATGGCAGGCAAGACATGGACTATCAAAAGGACTGGTTCTACCCCAGACGACCTTCTCCCCGAAAGAAAACTGAAGGAAATGCCCTAGTCCCTCCTCCCCGAGGTGAGAGTCAGGTGATGTGTATGTGTATGCTGCTGAAAGACATGGCAGCCCCATCCCTCTCCAATTAGACCAGATGCCACTCCTCCTTGGGAGCAGGCCAACAAGCTGAGAGGAGGAAAACAGTGTTCACCCAACACTCCTCAGAGGGAGAAGTCTCTTCCCCTTGATGTGAACTCGACAGCAGAGGAAGAACGGAAGTATCCTCTGATACCATAGGAAAGGGTTGCGGGCGCTTCAGCCTGTCCTTCTCTCCAGGTCTTTGTGCTAAAGCTCAGGGAATGAGCTTACCACCCCTTATGAAGTGGGGCCAAATAATGAAGATCACAGCCAGGGGTGGCCATAGGACTCCCAACTACTAGGAGAGGGAGCGTGGGACGTGAGCTCACTGGGCTCCTCAATCTGTCCTGGGGAAGAGCTCTCAGAAGACAGGCCTGGCCTGGTTCATCTCTGCCCTGGTCATGCACTGCTTTGTATGAACTGAGAACTTGTTTTGGTAAAGTGTTGCCTATGGAGGAAAGAAAGTCCCTGGTTATTCAATGTGAGGAGAGAGGAAAAGGAACTGGCTGCCTAGGAGGAGAGGCACCAAGAGAGCTCAGGCAGCAGTGCCCACCCCAGGCACACCTGGGTATCCATGGAGGCTGGTACAGAGAGCAGGAGGGACCCAGGCTGCCTTGTGGAGATGCTCCTCTCACATCCTCTCCTGAGCACCAACTCTCCCTGCTCTGGGTCCTGGCGTGATGGATGGGAAAGTAAGGTGGGCAGGCAAGCAGTAAGCACGCCAGAGTACGCGTATCCCCAGAGCTACTGCCAGATGGAAAAACAAAACTAGGAAATGGACTTTAAAAATAATAGAATCAATGCTTTGCTTCCATTGGTGGTTTCTGAGACCCCCTCCCCCATTTCCCTAAGAATGCCTTCAAGCTCCCATCTGGATGCTGGTCTCAGCTGTTAGCTGCTGATATGGCCTTTGAAACCTATCATGGTTCTCTGTCCGGTAAGTGCTCAATCTACGGGTCTGAGGCCAAAACACTTCTTTGGCATACTTCAAAATGACTGTTCAGAGGGGATACAAACATTAGCTTTATGCAGCTATCTCTTTATAAAATAAACCACATCTATTTACAACAGTAAAGCAAGCCACAGGGGCAAGCAGGTTTCTCCCAGCCTCCCCCTTACCCGCCCTAGAAAACCACAGGAGAAGACCAGCAGTCCGACCCCTGCCCATAGAGACTGTCACAGGCTACCATCTATGCTCTCTCGGGACTGCTCCCCAGGGGATTGTATCTCTGCATGACAGGACAACGTTTGTACTTTCTCTCCAACCTCTCCAAAGCTTAACCCCAAGCCTCTCTTCCTTTCTGCATGTTTAAAAACTGCGGCCAAGGGGACCAGCAGCTGGCATAATGGTTACATCACTGGACTCCCACATAGTTGACCAAGATTCGAGTCCCAGATCCAGGAGCTTAAAACTCACAACGGGCATGTGTGCAGGCATGTCCAGGGTCCCAGGAGGAGAATAGAGGAGAAGGGATTGTGGCGTGGCCGTCCACCCTCATGGAGGGGAGGGTGATTTCTCATTTTCTGTCTCTCTGTGTCCCTCTGTCACTCTAGCAAGCACACTTGCCCTATACCTCGTTCTAAAAAAAAAAAAAAAAAAAAAAGGACAGCCAGGTGCCAGCAGATGGCATAGCGGTTACATCACTGGACTCCCACATGGCCAACAGTGGTTTGAATCCCAAACCTAGTGGCTTATAAATCACAGTGAGTGCATGGGGCCAGCAGTTAGCATAATGGCTATGTCACTGGACTCTCATGTAGTTGACCATGGTTCAAATCCCAGACCTGGTGGCTTAAACTCACACCAGGCATGTATGCGTGTGTACCCAACATCTCAAGAGGAGAATGGGGAAGGGATTGCGGTGTGGCCACCCCCCCGGAGGGTGATTTCTCACTTTCTATCTCTCTGTCTCTCTCTGTCTTTCTGGTGAGCGCACATGCCCTATAGCAAAAACCTCTCCATAAATAAACAAATAAATAAATCACACTGGGTACATACGCGTACATGCATACTCAGGATCCTAGGAGAAGAATGGAAGAGAAGGGATTGAGGCATTGCCATCCTGCCTGGGGAGTGGCTTCTTGCTTTCCCTTTCACTGTCTCTCTCTTCTCTGTCTCTCTCTTCTCTGTCTGTCTGTCTCTCTCTCCCTCTCTCAGTGAGCACACATGCCCTATGGCAAAAACTTCTAAAACAAACAAACAAACAAAAACTGCAGCCAAGGAGCCCCCCTTTGAACCTCGTATTTGCTAGATTCCCATATCCAGGTACATGTTAATAAATTCATGTGTCTTTTATTTTTTCCCTATTAATCTGGTTGCCTTTTATTTCACAGATTAAAAAATTATCAAAATTTCAGAGGGAAAAGAGAAAATGTAGACTTTTCCTACACATAAGTCAAATCAAGGGAAACATTAGGAGTGGCTCCAGTGGATTTGAAGATTCCTGTCTACCTATGACCCCGAGCCTCTGAGTCCCTGAAAGCACAACAAATACCTTCAGGGTAACCAGAAGGCTGAGCATGGCCAACACTGCCCTTGAGGGTGGCCAGCATATCCATGCCCTTGGAAGCCTGCAGATTCCCAGCATCTTCCTAGGCCAGGAACCCCCAACCCTTCACACAGTAGCTCACAACAGCTCTGTTAGCTGGGGTGAACCACCTGAGTCTCCTTAACCACAGGCCTCCACGGAACAGAGTTGCTCCCTGAGCCCAGGAACTGAGAAACTGAAGAAGTCTCATTTTTCTCACGGGCAGCTTTAACTCATGCTGGGGCTCATCCTAATGAAATTGAACCCTCCTGGCAAGCATGGACAGGAGAGAACATTATTTTTCCTACAAGCCACCTTCTTGGTCATTTGCAACAGCAGCCATCACCCACATGGCCCAGGGTGGCCTGCAACCACTGTTAGGGGACCCATGAGCCTCCAGTTTCCCACTTCTTCACACAGCCAGCCCACCCATCAGTGAGACAAGTGGACACAGAAGTTTCCAATATAATGTACGCAGGAAGAGCAATGTAAAAGAGAGCCCTTCAAGCCCAAAATTCAGAGAGGAGACTACAGAAGGGACTGTGGCATGGCCATCCCCATGGGGAGTGATTTCTCACTTTCTGCCTCTCTGTCTCTCTCTGTCTCTCTGACGAGCACATGCACCCTATAGCAAAAATCTCTTTTAAAAAGAAAAAGAAAAAGCAACTGGTGATACATTGACAGCCTTCTCATTCTAGATCACCTCTTTTTCCCAAAAAGAAAACAACAAACTTGCACAACAGATGAACTGTCTGCTGTGAGCATATTCATGATTCTGAGGAGACAACAAAGAAGAGAGCGATGAAGTCTCCTTGCAGCTACTGCACACTCCCTGGAGAGCTGGCCTTTGCAGCGGGGTGCCAACCATCTCCCTCAGCAATGACATTCAGCTCTCACAACCCCAAGTGTCTGACTCACCCAGCCACCTGATTTTTCCCTGCCCAGCTGCAGTGGTGTGTCAAGGCAGCAAATCTTGGGAGCTCCAAGCCATTGCAGAGAAAGTTCAAACACCCCATGATTTCCAGGAGTCCCCACAACCCTGGGGTCTGACCTTATAACTGAGGCCCTGGAAGACTGTGACCAAGCAATCACTATTTGGTGGTCCAACTGTTTGCACTCCAAGTTGCAGGCTAACACCCCAGACCTTAGAGTGCTGCGTCTATGGGGCACAGACATGATGAAGGTATGATGAAGGTAGCATGAGGATGCGGCAAAAAGAGGACACTTGGGTCAACTTTAACCCTTGGTATTAAAAACAAACAAACAAACAAAACCTCTTAGTCTTTTTTTCTGGCAGATCCCAGCCACCTCCAGGCCCAAGGCCCAAGGCCCAAGGCCCAAGCTGGCTCTTCCCCTCCCTTCCATCCCCATGCACAACGGGGCAGACTTCCTTTGAGTCACATAGTCTCATTTCTGAAGATCTTCGCAGAAAAGCCGGAAACTGTGGACCTGGAGAAAACCGTCTGCACGTGCAGCTGGGAAGGCGGGAGTTTCTCTAGGGCTTCTGGTGCTGCTAAGGGGAGCATGTGTGTTTAGAGAGAATGAAAAGGCCGCAGGCTGGCTGGCTGGCCAGGTGGAAAGAAACACTAAAGCAGTGTTTGGACAAATGTGCTGCTTTTATCTCCGTCCAGAAAGCAACGGAACTCGAGGCGGGAGCTGTCAGCTCATCTCAGCCACATGCATAAAAGCAGCATCAAGGCCTGAGCACACGCGCTCGCTTCCAAGCCGGGAGAGCTCCGGCGCACTGGGGCTGGCACAGGGAGCAGTTCGAGTTAATGAACTGACTGACTCCAAGCTTAATTTAAGGCCACAAAACCCAGGCCAGTACTGGTGCCTGGGATGCCCCATTCTTCTGACTTCTGGCTTCCTAAAGGGCTCAGTTATGTCTCCAGCGCCTGCCAATCTGGGCAGCCTCGTGACTATAGAAAGCTGCTCAGAGCAGGGCCGCAGAGCTTCAAACAGACACTCAAACACCTGTTTTTCTTGTTAAGTAAAAACAAGTTAATAGTCACTGCAAAACCATGAAAGAAAACCACAAGTGACCTAAGGATTTCTGACTCACCCCTCGGCCTGGGTACTTTGTGACATTCCTCCAAAAGCCATCAGCCACCTGCAGCGGCACTGAGAACTGCTGATCAGCAGTCCTTTTGTCTCCCTAACCCGGGGTAATTACCCATGTGTGCCCTGCCCCCAGATGGCTCTTGCCTTCAAAAAAAAGAGAAAAAAAAAAAAAAAAAAAAAAACCACCTTCCCCCTAAGCCCAAATGACTAAGAAAAGCTGGCAGGGACCCTCCCTCAGACCATAATTGTGGGAAACCTCTTGCAAAACAGTTTTCTCTGCAAGATAAACTGTGTCTGTTCCCAGCAGCCAAGTACCACACCCTAGAGAACGGGTGAGAGATTTCCTTTAAGAAACCCAAGAAAACATCAAGAAGAGTCGCTCTTTTACACACTGGGAATAACTGTGAGGAGTTTCTTACACTCTAAGATTAGATAGATGATTGATAAATACATAGATGATAAATATATAGGAAGATGATAGATAATAGATAGAGGGATGATAGAGAGATGACAGATGATGGATAGATAGGTAAATAGATGATAGATAAACAGATGATATATGGTAGGTTAGATAGCTAGATAATAGTCGAATGATAGGTGATAGATGATGATGATGATAGATAAATAGATAGACAGACAGACAGACAGACAGACAGCCTCCAGGACAGGCACAACACGTGCACTATTCTAGAACCTTGTCGTGAAGCACCTACTCAGGCCAGGACTTGGAAACCTCCTACTGGCAGAAAGCACAAGTGCAGGTGAGCCCCCTGCTGGGTTGCTAATCCAAACAAGTCCGCAGTCCCACAGTCATCCTGGAAGAGGGGCCAGCATGAAAGTGACAGCCCTCTGTCTCCCACAGCTCAGGTCTCACGGTTACACCTGGGGGATTCTGGGACCGGCCTCCAAGGCACTGGCCACCTTCCACAGGCTGAACCATGCGGGTGGCAGTGGGCTCAGTTGCCTGCTCTGGAATGCCATTCACCGTGGTTACCCTGGAGGGAACTGAACCTCTGACCTCACCAGCTCTTTCACAGCTGGGGCAAGAGGGGACAGGCTCACCTCTATTCCCACAATGCCTCTCTAGGACCTTTACTCACCTGCACGGCCATACCCTATACCCTGCAGAGCTCCCTGGATGCCCCAAGCCACCCTGGGAATGCCTCCATTCTCTAAATGCTGACTGATGAGCACAGTGTTCTGGGTCTTGCTTCCAAGGAAGCTGCTAGAAATTCAGAAAAGACACAAAGGACAGGACTGTGAAGGGGCTGCCCGGGGTACCGGGTGAGAGAGGGCCAGGGCCCAAAACCCATGTGCAGCAGCTGCCCTGCACGATGCCTGAGGACTGGGCACCATCCGAGGGCCACAGAAAGCTTCTCTCTGCTCAAGGGGAAACAGCTCCCTCAGAGGTCTCTCCTCTTTTATATATTAAAAATCCACCTGCTGGAATCACCCAAGGTGATTCTAGGCTGTTGCCTCTGTGGGATGGGGCATAAGGAAAGTAACTTCCATCCAGCACCTTCTAAGCTTTTCACTACATCTCCAATATTTGGTCTTTAAAAAATGATCACTAACAAGGTAAACGATGGGCCAGCCAGGTGGGATTTGGTGGTTAGGGAGGCTGGATCCTACATGGCCAACTATGTGGTTCAAGTCCCAGACCTGGTGACTTGAAAAACATGCTGGTTATGTGTGCATGTGTGGCCAAAATCCCAAGAGCAGTCTATAGGAGAAGGGATTGCTGTGTGGCCATCCCCCCAAGGAATGCTTTCTTACTTTCCCTCTCTTTCTCTCTCTCTTTCTCTGGAGAGTGCACACACTGTACAGCAATTTTCTTAAAAGGATGAACTATTCTATTGGCCCGTTTTAGAGATGAAGAACATGACTAAGAGACATTAAGCATTATTTGCAGGGCCACATGAGTGCAACTGGGGCTCCAAAACAGTCCCGTGGACATCAGACTCTACAACCCGTTGTTTGGGGCATCACCCACTGGTGTACAGCCGGACACTCTCACTTTCCTGCTAGCCCTTTGGCAGAAGCCAGGGTCTGGGGATGGGGGTGGGGGATCTGGTCCCAGGAGGTCTAATGCTGCCCCTCTGCCCCAGGGTGGTCTTGTGCACTCGGCATCTCAGGGCAGAGGCAGTCCATAGAGGGTTTTGCCCTGTGGAAGGCATTCTTCGGGCAGCACCGACACCCCGTCCCTTACTTGGTTTCTGCACCCCAGCGTTGGCTGAGTGTAAAGCTGACTACAAGCCTCATGCTCTTAGCTAAGACATTTCTACACATCTTTTTTATGGTTATTTAAAAGAAATAAGCCTAAATTGGAGAATCAAAACATTCCCCTTCTCAGAATCCACTTCGCTTGTGAGGCACTGAACTCAGCAGTTAGCAGGGGTGGGGGTCAGGGGGGGGGGCTCTGAACTTGAAGAAAAGAGAAAAATTACAGAAAGCCAGACACCCCAAGGACACCTCGGTCAAAGTACATGAGCTTAGTATTATATGTCAAGTGACAATTATGATGTTCCTTAGTGGGAGTGTCCAGCCTGGGCCTGTGTGTACCCAGGACATGCTGGCTATGGATCAGGTACAGAGAGAAGCAAGAACTAACAACGGCGGGAGTCCAGGGATCTGCACACAACGGACATTACTGTCTATCACAACCTGGGCTACTCAAGTAGCCTTTACCTAAACACAAAACCTTAAAACCTGGATGCAGAGGGCCAGCAGATGGCGTGGTGATTAAGGCACTGTACTCCCACATGGCCAACCGCGGTTCAAGTCATGGACCTAGAGGCTTGAAAATCATGCTATGTGCAAAATCCTAAGAGGAGAGGAGGATAGAGAAGGGAGTGCAGTGTAGACAGCCCCCCAAGGGTGATTTCTCAATTTCTCTCTCACTATCTTTCTCTCTCTGCAGTAAGCACATGAACCTAAAAAATAAAAAAAAGAAAAAGAAAAAGAAAAAGAAATAAGAAAGGAAGAAAGAAAGAAAGAAAGAAAGAAAGAAAGAAAGAAAGAAAGAAAGAAAGATAGATAGATCACACTGGGCACGTGTGCACGCATGCCCAAAGTCCCAAGAGGAGAATGGAGGAGAAGAGATTACAGTATGGCCATCCCCCCAGGGGGTGATTTCTCACTATCTCTCCATCTCTGTCTCTCTCTGGCAAGCCCTATAGCAAAACTAAAAATAAAACAAATTTTATTTTATTTTTTCTGGAGAGGTTTTTGTATAGGGTGCATGCGCTCGCCAGAAAGACACAGAGACAGAGGCAGAAAGCAAGAAATGACCCCCCAGGGTGGATGGCCACACAGCCATCCCTTCTCTTCCATTCTCCTCTTGGGATCTTGGGCACGCATGCTCACATACCCGGCGTGAGTTTAAGCCACCAGGTCCAGGACTCGGACCACAGTTGACTACATGGGAGCCCAGCAACATAGCCATTATGCCAACTGCTGGTCCCAAAATAAAATAAATTTTAAAACCTGGATGCCCTAAAGATGAAAACAGTAATGGTTTTAACAAAGATGTTAAAAAGTCAACAAAGTGTTGACTTTATATTATTTATAGACTATTCTAGAAATAATTCCTTTCCAGAAATCATATTAGAATTATTATTCTACCAGCTCCAACACAAGGTATTCTCAGTATTCATTGATTCTTTCCTCCTTTTGACCTAGAGGATATTTTTGTTGTTGTTGCTGTTTTGGTTTGTTTTAATTGTCTGGGTTTTTTTGTTTGTTTTTTAGAGAGAGATTTTTGCTATAGGGTGCATGTACTTGCTGGAGAGACAGAGACAGAAAGCGAGAAATCACTCCCCAGGGAAGATGGCCATGACATAATCCCTTCTAAACCTCCTTTCTCCTCTAGGGATATCAGTCACATACACTCATGCACCTGACATGAAGTTTAAGCCACTGGGTCCAGGACTTGAACAGTGGTTGACTACATGGAAATCCAGTGATTTAACCATTATGCAATCCGCTGGTCCCTCATTTTTTTTTTCCAGGTTTTTGCCATAGGGCAAGTTACTTACTAGAGAGAGAGAGTGGGAGGGAAAGTGATAAATCAAGCCACCAGGTCCTGACGGAGTCATGTCGGAGTCCAGAGCCTTAACCACCATGCCACCTGCTGGCCCTGGCCTTTAAGTCTTTACTTCTCCCTTCACTCCAGGAATCACAGGAAGAATATGACATGCAAAAATGGATCCTTCTCACCTCCCTCACTGAGATGTTGGCATATGCTGCCAGCCTCAAGGACCTACATTTGGAAGAACCATTCTGGAAAGCAATATGACAACCTGAGTTAACAGCCTTTAAAAGTGAATTTATAGCTTTTTATTAGCTTGCAATAACTCTTTTGATAAACCACTGGGAGGAACAAGTTAGAAACTTGAACTTACTTGCAAAGATGTTCATTGAAGCTTTATATATAGTTGTTAAAAGCTGGCAATGGTGTATTTGTCCCTTAATATGGGAATGGTTAAACAATTACATTACATCCCTAAGACTGAATATGCTGTAGCAATTTCAAGATGGATTTTTTCAAGTCTACTTAATGATATAGAAAGACATAGTTATGATACAATGCTAAGTGTAAAATTATTGTACAAAATTACACACACAATTCCTAACCAATGATGAAATCTTACATATATGTACATACACCATGTCAAAAAAGAAGAATTTGAGACTAGCTAAAATTAAGAGTAAAACAGAACAAAAGAAATGTTCTAGAACCCAGTGGCACACCTGACTAAATCTGGCTCAGAATATTACAGCCTCCCCAAGTACAGACTATTTCAATATTACAACCATTGGAAAAGACGTGACATGCAAACCAAGGAAGTGATATACAAACCAAAACTAACTTGATTGGCTGCAGTTGGTATTGCGTAATATGACATGATCTGATTGGCTGGCAGCCTTAACTGGCTGAAGCATGGCTGCTGTGATTTGCTGAGGCTTGGTTACTTGGTTACCAAGACATACTCCTGGGTTCAATTACAACTTGCTTGTACATCAAGCTAGGTTGCAGTTCAGTATATAGAGACTGTCTTGAGTCAAATTTACCACCCAACTATGGAAGCCCACTTAGACCAATTCCCTTCTGTTTAACAACATAGAACTGGAAATAAATGTAACAAAATGTCAAGAGTGGGTATCTCTCATGATGAAATTATGGGGTTTTTTTTCCTCCTTTGTCCCTGTAGTTTCTATGTTGCCCTTATGTTAAAAAGCTGCAGAAGTGATAGTTCTACCAGAAATTACAAGAAAGAAAATTTCTGTTGTTAGTGATCTAAGTTTTAAACTATTTGGAAGTTTTTCTATGTAGAATTTCAGTTAAGAATCTAGCGCTCTAGCTCTGTCTTGCTTTGCTCTTGGTTTCAAGCTTAGTGACCAGTGCCAGCCTCTCATCCCTGTTTCTGAGAACAATGGGGCAGGGTGGAGAGTGAGCCACAAAGGATTGCAATAATGCCTGAAACTCAAAACAAAATGCCTCAGCACACCTGGCTTAGAACATTCAGCTGTTTGTTGTGTCTTGGGGGATTTTTTTCAAACGGTGTAATAGGTTGCAGGAGAAGACTCAGAGATTTAAAACCTGTTTACATGAGAGATGTAAAACCAAAAAAGAAGATGTCAAGTAGAAGTTGAAATATCGTGAAAAGTGCTAAAGATCCTCACCCACACCTGTATTGAGTATCAGGCAGGCAACAGCTTCCAGATCCCAGGGCAGCTCCAGCAACTGGCGTGCTGGTTAAGGCTTCTGAAGCCCCATGGCTGCAGCCTAGAGGAGGGCCAGACATGGTCAGCATGTCCCTGATGGCAGCAGCAAGAGGACACGTAGGTCTGTCTGCCTTGGTAAGGAGCCAAGCAGCACTGAAGACTTGTCTCTAACATGGGGGCGTTTTACCCTATGTGCTCATGCCTTTAGGGCCCACTCATCTGGCTTGCTCTACCCCTCCTTCATATGCTTAGATAAGAAAACTTGCTTCTCTGATACAGGCCAAAGGATTTGGCTTCAGATTCATGCACACCCCGAATATTCTGATAAAGCAGTGCAAGGAAGCCTTGGTTCCTCATGCAGATGTCCCCAGGAAGTGTATTCTGCATTCTCACACCTGGGCCTCTGGAAGTAGGGGACACAGCTTTGGATTGTCTGCAACTGCTCATAGGGAGACAGATTTTTAGCATTGATTTGTGTGATGGTTTGATCCATTAGGAAGCTGACAGATAAGAGAATCTAATGAAAACACTGGACTTCAAGACCTGGCAGAATCCCAGCTCACAGCACTCCCCCCAACACAAGCCTCCAGATGACTGGAAGACTCCTATGCCCCGCTGCCCCACTGGGGATATGAGTGACCACCCTCCTGCTGTGGTCCAGGACTTTGGCAAGCCAGCGTTTTGTTTAGCACCATCACAGACAACTGGTTAGTGTGAACGTTTTAAAAACCTTGCCTGGATATAATTAAAGTATCATGCAGCCTATCCTCTCCCCCATATCTCTTTTATTTTTTTCATCTTTTTTTTTAATTGCCAGAGCACATGCACACTCGCCAGAGAGAAAGAGACAGAGAGAGAAAGTATCCTCCAATGGGTCATGGTCATGCCACAACCCCTCGTCCTCCATTTCTCCATCCTATCAAGATTTGGGGCATACGTGCGCAGCATGTTTTTTGAGCCACCAGGGTCAGGATTTGAACTGTAACCTGCATGTGAGATCCACCTTTCTATGCACAGGAGTTAGCGCTTACTCTATGAGATCATCTCTCTCCTCTTTTATCTAGATCCGAAAACAAAAAGAGTCATGATCTTGTCTCGTTAAACAGAAATTAATTTCTAAGCTCCTTGTTGCCTGTGCAGTGGCCCTGGTACTTGAGATCACAGGCCACTAACATGAAGTGCTTGAGGAGGTGGAGACAAAGGGCCCGTAGGACTGCTGGGCTGAAGTCGAGGATGAGCAGTAGCAGAAACGGAGAGCCAGGGCCAAGAAGAACAGCTACTCCAGATGCTCACGTGTGTGAGTCCTCACCCCTCCAGAGGTCAGAGGGTGACACAAGGAACCTCACAAAAGCCAGAGCCCCGCTGGTCCCTTCACGGGCACCTGATCCACCACAACCCACGCATGCTACTCTCCGTGTGGTCCAGGATGTGATGAAGGCTGGGATGCCGTGTGGGAGGATGCTCTCCTGCTCTCCCAGGCAAGGCCTCTCTTCAGCACAGTCACAGACAGAAGCCCTGAGACGACTTCTCTCCAGCAGCTCTCCTTGCAGTTAGCTCTGTGCATTTGCATGCAAAGGGGTCCCTGTGGCCTTTACACTCCCGTAGTCTCAAGGCTTTGCACATTAAGAGGTAGTCGGTGTAGCTCCTGTCCCATTCTCGCTACAAGCCAGGTGCTATTTAAAGCCATCAGATACTGGTACAAGCGTATGAGTGGGTGCTATTACAGTCCTCACTTTAGAGATGAGGAAACTGAGGCACAGTGAGTTTATGTTGCTTACTGCCAGAGAGCAGCAGGCTTCAAGCCCCAGCAGTTGGGTTGCTGAGTCTGTGTTCTCCACCAGTTGTCACTGTATCTCAAGAACTGTATGTTGAATAATCAACCATCATCAATCAAGGCCATCATGGTCTAGAGGGAGGCCATGAGCAAAGGTATGTTGAATGCCTACTTCTTACATCTGTCCCCAGGTTGGGAAGGGGAAGAGGTGGGCAAGAAATAGCACAGCAGTGAAGTGCTGGTCAGTTCCCACCGCAGGAGTGACTAGTATCATCCCATCTATGTAACAGTGCAAGCAAACATCACCTGGTACAGATGCAGAGAAACCAGAGCAATAGTACAGTAATCATGGGCAGTGGTTGTCTCTGGGAGACCTGATTTCAACTGATAATGACATTCTCCTTCATGCTCTTCTGTGTTTGGATTATTTTAATTTACATTAATATGATCTGCTTTTTTAAAAACAACTTTTGAGAAGGTCAAGGTTTAATCCCACTCCTCAAGTAGCTCATTGCCAAATTGGGGCAATGTGCCAAAAGCTTTAAAAAAAGAAAAAGGTAGACCCAGCCACAGTGGCCATGCTCCTGAGACACTATGCTCCATAGCTGGGACCAGAGGAGAGGCCCAGGTCCAATTCCCAGTCCAACCTAAAGGTCAAGTGTGGTGGCCCACACCTGTAGCCCCAGCTGGGAGGCTGAGGCAGTAAGAATCATGACACTATGAAACTCAAAAGGAAAAGGCAAGAAGCCCACCCTGACCAGCGCCAAGTGGGCAGCAGAGCCAATGGAAGGAAGCCTGTGTCTGGGTAGCTTAGGGAAGTCTGTGCTGAGAAAGTAAGACTTGATTGAGAATGGAGTGTGACCAGGGTTTGCAAGGGCAGAGGCTGGTGGTGGGGCCACACCAGCTGAGTTCAAGAGGTTTCATGGCATTTTCAAAAGGTAAGATAGGTGAAAAATTGGTTTGGGGAGTTAGCTACTGAGCTTGAACTGTGAAATATTGCTTTCAGGGACTAAAAATGAAGATTTTCTGCTGAAACTTCTCCCTCCAGATTTATTTCTAGTGGATAGGGCTACCTCTGTATCCTTCTTTCCATCTCTCTGTCTCTCTGTCTCTGTGTCTCCCTGCCTCTCTATTTTTTTTGGGGGGGAGAGGATTTTGCTATAGGGCGCGTGCACTCACCCGACAGACAGAGAGAGACAGAGAGATAGAAAGCGAGAAATCACCCCCCAGGGGGGATGGCCACGCCGCAATCCCTTCTCCTCCATTCTCCTCTCGGGATCTTGGGCACGCACGCACACTCACC
>NW_006160024.1:1535885-1592209 GCF_000334495.1 Tupaia belangeri chinensis
CAGGGGGGATGGCCACGCCGCAATCCCTTCTCCTCCATTCTCCTCTCGGGATCTTGGGCACGCACGCACACTCACCCGGCGTGAGTTTTAAGCCACAGGGTCCGGGACTCAAACTGTGATCGACTATGTGGGAGTCCAGCAACATAGCGATTATGCTAACTGCTCCATCTCTCTGTCTCTCTGTGTCTCCCTGTCTCTTTAATTTTTTTTTAAAGTAAAGTATTCTCTGGGCTCTCAAGCCCCTCCTTCATTGTGCTAATTTGTGCCTTTCCTCCTCCCATTTAGGAGAGGCACAAACCCAGACCCATACTAAGATGACTACTAAACTTGAGCTGTGAAATATTGTTTTCGTGCCATGCGGTTTTCATTTTTTGCTTTTTAAAATTAAAATAGGAAGTTTTTTATTGTCTTTTTTCTTTCTTCTTTTTTATTTTATTTTTTCTTCTTCTTTCCTCGTCTCTAGTCCTTTTATTTTTCCTTTATCTTTATTCCTTGGCTGCTCAGCCTCTATGCACTGAGTGTCTAGACAGGTCCAAGTGAACAGTATCCAAACATCTAAATACAACTAGGGTCAGAATATTCTTCAATTCCCACTGAATCTGATGTACAAAGAGTGAAAAATGGAACGGAAGAGAGATTGCAGATCACCTCCTTCTGCAAGCCTCTGAACGCTCAAATTGAACTTTAAGAATTAGGGAGGGGACCAGCAGTTAGCATAATGGCTATGTTGCTGGACTCCCATGTAATCGACCGTGGTTCAAGTCTCAGACCTGGTGGCTTAAATTCACGCCAGGTGTGTGTGTGTGCGTGCCCAAGATCCAGAGAGGAGAATGGAGGAGAAGGGATTGCAGCATAGCCATTCCCTCTGGGGGGTGATTTTTCGCTTTCTATCTCTCTGTCTCTCTCTGTCTTTCTGGTGAGCGCATGCACCCTATAGCAAAAAAAAAAAAAAAAAGAATTAAGGAGAAACGTGTAATCCATCAGATGACCAGAAATCACCACGAGGTCACAAGTATAGGAAAGCAAGAAAATACCTCTCCTCCAAGGGAAAAGAATAACTCCTCTTCATCCTCAGATAGTACAATGGAACTCAAGGAAATGTCAGATAAAGAATTTTAAATATTCATAGTGACAATACTAACAAAGATGGAAGAGAAAAGAGACAATGAACTGTAGAAGACCCAGGGGAAAGGAGCTGACGAGTTCCAGGAGGTGAGGAAACTCTTGCAAGATCTTAAAGAGGAAATATACACCATAAAAAGAATCAAATGAAACTGTTAGAGATGAAGGCTATAATATAGAAAGTCAAGACCTCCCTTGAAAGTATTAAAAGCAGATTAGATCATACAAAAAATCGAACCTCAGATGTAGAAGACAGAATCGTTGGCCTAGAAAAATCCACCACAAAGACTAGAAAATTGCCCAAAAAATGAGAATAATATATGAGAAATACTAGATACCATCAAACGTCCAAACATCCAGATAATTGGCATCCCAGAAGGTGAAGAGACTCATAATGGCATTGATAATCTATTCCATGAAATCCTGGAAGAAAACTTTACAAACCTAGAGAGGCATTCAAAGATCCAGTTCCAAGACATACAAAGGACCCCAAATAGGATCAACTCAAGAAGATCTTCTCCAAGACACATTATAGCCTGATTGACCAAAACCACAAAGACAAAGACAAGATACTAAAATTGGCAAGAGAGAAGCATCAAGTTACCTACAAAGGATATACCATCAGGCTCACAGCAGACTTCTCATCAGAAACTATACGAGTGAGGAAAGAATGGGGAAAAATATAGAAAGTGTTAAAGGAAAAGCAATTTTGATCAAGAATACTGTACCCAGCAAGATTATCCTTCATACAGGAATAAAAGACAAGAACATTCTCAGATAAACAAAACCTGAAAGAATCTACCAACACCAGACCAGCTTTCCAAGAAGTCCTGCAGGGAGTGCTATACCAGGAAAAGTAAATACAGACATACAGAAATAAAAGTTCAAAAACAACTAAGAAAATGGCCAACTTAATCATAGGGACAAATCTGGAGTTGAATATTATATCTCAGAATTTAATCAGGAAGATCAGACCACAACAGAAGATAGATTCAGGGAACCAGCAGTTAGTGTAATGGCTATGTCGCTGGACTCCCACATAGTCTAATGCAGTTCGCGTCCCGGACCCGGTGGCTTAAAACTCACGCCGGGCACGTGTGCGTGCGTGCCCAAGATCCCAAGAGGAGAATGGAGGAGAAGGGATTGCGGTGTGACCATCCCCCCTGGGGGGTGATTTCTTGCTTTCTGTCTGTATGTCTCTCTCTGTCTGGTGAGCGCACGCCCCCTATAGTGAAAAACCTATCAAAAAAAAAAAGTAGATTCAGTACATGAGACTGAATTGGTGAAGCAAAATCCTATGACTTTTAACTAAAACATTGCAGATTTTCTTCTAGGCTTTGTTTTCTGGATTTAAGGATTTTTTCTTGACTTGAGCTGCCGATAGGTTCATGAATCTATTATTTGAACAGAATCCTAACCTGTTTCCTGGCTTTAAGTTTTAAGCAAAGTTCTCTTAGCATTTCTTTGATTTTGATTTATTAAAGTTAAAACTGCTTTTCTTGGAATTAAAAAAATATACTTAAAAGTACCCATTTAATAACCATAGTAATCTATATAGCACCAATTAGGTGCTATTTTATAGTATATTATTCTACTCAAAGTTTCACATCTAAAGTCAGACATGTATTCACAGATATGTATCAGCTGAACTTGCTATTGAAAGTAGTTAGATTATTTTTTTTAATTTTTTTTGGAGAGTTTTTTGCTATAGGGTACGTGTGCTCACCAGACAGAGAGAGACAGAGAGACAGAAAGCAAGAAATCACCCCCCCGGGGGGGATGGCCACTCCTCAATCCCTTCTCCTCTATTCTCCTCTCGGGATCTTGGGCACGCATGCATACGTGCCTGGTGTGAGTTTTAAGCCACCGGGTCCGGGACTTGAACCGCAGTCGACTACATGGGAGTCCAGCGACATAGCCATTACGCTAACTGCTGGTCCCAAATAATTAGAATATTTAAGAAATTTTGTGAATCAATAAAATGTGGGGTGGGGGAAGGAATGGAAAGCAACTGGAGACACCAGAGAGTGTGGGAGGAGGGTGGGAAATGGCAGAGTGTGAGCAATGAGGGTGGGGGGGAATACACACACACACACACACACATATATATATATGAAACTAGAAATGGAAAATTATCAACAATAACATGTATGATTAAGCCACTATGCAGTATATTCTGGATGGAAAATCACATTTTGTATGCTATGACAATGCTCAGTGAATTAATGAAAATTAATTTTTAAAAAATTTTTAAACTTGGTTTGGGTGTGTTGTCACTTTTCTTGAACTAAAAATGTACAAAATAATGCAAGATAGCCCATCACTCTGTTTCTTTTCTCAACGGCCAGAAAACTGCATGCTCCCACCCAGAATACTTTCTTAGAAGGTCTGTACATGGTTAAAGGAGAGCCCTGGGAGAAGCAAGATGCACACACAAAGCAATATACTTCCCCCAAACCAAAACACAGCCAAGGAGGTTCTGGAAACCAAAACCACAGGTGAGTCAGCATGGGGGAGAGAGCGTGTGGACAGGCTTCATCCCTCTCCTAACACTTGAGAAGGACTCTCCAAGGAAAGGAGAAGCTCACTACCCAAGTGGGATGGCAGCAGGCCCAAGTCACATGAGTCCTAACACCACCCTGAGGGCAGCCACTGCCCAGCCCGCACCAGCTGAAAAGGGTCAAGCTGATCTCTCCCCTGGTGGGAGCATGAGTTTCAGGGACCGACTTGACCCAGGACTCTGAAATATCTGATCCCCTGCACACATGTGCAGAAACAAAAACCTGGCCAGCAATGAGGAGTTACTTGGGAAGGGATTGCTAAGTGAATGAACGAGGCACTCAACATATCTGTCATCATCGCGTTCAGTAATGAAGTCTGTTGGTTCATTGGACTCAATGCCCTAATAGTAAGAGACACACTTCAGAGACCAGCAGATGCATAATGGTTAAGTCACTGAACTCACATAGTCAACTGCAGTTCGAGCCCCAGACCCAGCGGCTTAAAACTCAGGCTGGGTATGTGTATGTGTGTGACCAAGATCTCAAGAGGAGAATGGAAGAGAAAAGATTGCGGCATGGCCATCCCCCCTGGAGGATGATTTCTTGCTCTCTGTCTGTCTCCCTCTCTTTCTCCAGCAAGCACACATGCCCTATAGCAAAAATATCTCTTTTGAATACACACACACTTCAAAGTTTTAAAGGAAAACTGCATATAGCGATGCGGGGGAAGGGGTATGCTAATGGCAATCTTACCCAGGGAGGTGGGGCAGAATTGCACTCTCTTCTCTCTAGCATGAAACACAATTAGAGCTAATGGCCCCAAGCACTTCTTGTGTGCCTGGCACTGAGTTAGCTCTAAAAGAGTGACCTCATACCATCCTCGGTGACCTCACAGCGTGCCTCTGTGCTTATCTCCATTTACAGCCCAGAGCCTGAGTGCCGGGGAAGTGAAGAAACACGCCCGTGTTCACCCAACAGATAAATAGCAGAGCTACAGACACAGACTCTGAACCTGAGCTTTTCACCACCATTGTCTTGAAATGTCTCAGTAGACTGCCCCTCCCAAGTGGGAGGAAACACAGGAAGACCAGGTGCCCAGGCTTTGCACAGAGCAAAATCCAAGTTGGGGTGGCATCTTTTCTTTCTTTTTAAAATATACACATTCAGGGACCAGCAGTTAGCGTAATGGCTGTCGCTGGACTCCCATGTAGTCGACCGCGGTTCGCATCCCAGACCCGGTGGCTTAAACTCATACCGGACGCGTGTGCGTACATGCCCAAGATCCTGAGAGGAGAATGGAGGAGAAGGGACTGTGGTGTGGCCATCCCCCCTGGGGGGTGATTTCTCGCTTTCTGTCTCTCTGTCTGTCTGGCGGGTGCACGCGCCCTATAGCAAAAACCTCTAGAAAAAAAAAAAGTATATATATATATATATATATATATATATACGCATTCATTCCATGAGAGAGAGAGAAGGTGAGAGAGAAAGAGAGAGACAGGCACTCCCACCTTAGGCTACAAACCACCCCCAGCCTCAGCCGGCCCAGATCACAAGCACAGGCTCATGTCCCATGTGCTCAGGGAGGTCCTGGGATGTGAACCTGGGACCTTCTCATGTGGGTCCAGTTGCATTAACACTGTGCTACTGGCCCATAGAAGCTTCTTTCTTTCAACTGGCAGCAACATGACTGGGAATAGGAGTGGAACTTGCCATGTGCATTCCAGGTTCTTCTCGCCAAAATGTCAGCAGAGACCCTCACAGACTGCTCAGTACAAAATCAACAGTACCTACAACCACAGTGCAACAGCAGCCTCACTGAGAGCGAATGAGAGACAGGGAAGGAGGGGAGAAGAGGCAGTGAGGATGAGCAGACATTATCTCCAAGTGTGGTCGCAACTGATTTTCCTAGTATGAGCTGGCTGATCACCACCTCCAGGTTTGGCAGGTTCAGCAGAAGTGATTGGTGTATGTTAGGAAATGCTGAGCATGTGGGGCCCTGAACTGTGCTCCCATGTGTCTGGGCCATCTGCTGCAGTCTTGCCATCACCAGCCACTTGCCACCCCAGCCACCTTTGGGATCTCAGGACCCTCCATCTATCCTTCACACTGAGCTTCCTCAGTCCTGCCTTCTCTTGCTGGGGGCTTATGGCTCCCAGTCCCTGGGTGAAGGAGAGGGGATCAGATCTCATTGCTCAAGGAGCAGGCACATCCCTGAGGCACAACTCTTAGCCCAGGCCCAAGGGCCTAGGGTGTCCTGCCAAGTACATTGGTGCATTTTCACTGGTAGCAGATCCAATACTTTGATTGGGTTCCCTGGTTTGGTGAGTGAGTCTGGAAAGAGATGGAAAAACATGTTAGGGAACCACCCTCCAGTGGCTCCACATGGGACCTAGGATGGTAATCTCAATCACAGTGAAAAAGAGCATCAGATTGTCAGCAGCGGTGACAGCCCAGTGTTTCCTTCAAGAGTTAGTGTAGACAGGCCTCCACAGAGACCAGAGGCCCACAGTTGTGCTGTTCTTATTGGGTTTTCTGAGAAAGGCCCAGTGGACCCTGCGATCTGAGCTTCCTAAAGGCAATGACAGGATGCGGGTAGCGTGAACAGAAAGCTGGGAGCCAGGGTGTGCAGCCCGAGGAGGCCAGGGAAGGCCCAATGCTAACAGGATGGCATGACTGGGGGTGCATTCATGCCCTAACATGACTGTAGATATTTGCATGGCTTGCACGAGTGAGACTTATCTGTTTCTTGAATATTTAATAAGTTTATAAAGAAAAGAATTATACAAGAATTTAAAAAAAAAGTAGCTGGCCAGAAGATGGTCAGGCTCCTTTGAGCTGAGCACCCTTCGGGAGCCTGGTCTCTGGCCTCTGGGAGGGCTCTCCTACCTTAACTCTATGGCGAGGCCAGCCAATTGTTTCTGGAGGCCAGCCAATTGTTTCTGAAGCAGCTGAGGAACGGGTGCTGAGCATGCATCCAAGTCCAGGCCCCTGATCTGCTCAAGCCTTGCTGCATCCCCCACCTCCATCACCCACTTATCGTCGTCTTAGGAATTAATTACCCAATTGCTCGAGGCAGAATACAGGAGCTTGAAAAAGGCCGCGGGCAATTTGTGGAAGTCTGCAGAGCAAAGGAAGCAGCGTTTGATGCCGAAAACCAGAGGAATCCTTAGAGGACGGATTTTGATGTTTTACCATAGCTATGACTGCAGCCAGTGTTACCAATCTTCTGATAGAAGAACCTCATTGTGATGAGTTTATCAGCAGAAAATCATTAAGTTATGGAACAACTTCAAGAGAAGCTCTGCATTCAGGACAGTTTTATACCAATCTAGTAATTTGATTTTTTTTAATCAAAGTATATGAGAATAAGGCAATACACAGTTGGAAACAAAGGATGCTTATCATGAAAAAGCATCAGAAGAGAAATGAAAAGAAAAACAAAAGCATCATAGGACTCCTCTAATGTTCTTTGAGTTTGTGTTGTTCCAGATGCTTTTCCCTGAATTGTGGGAAATGTCTTCCAAAATTGTTTCACTACAATGTGAAGGATGATTGTATAAAATAGAGGCCTGATTAAAAATGGACAATAATAAAGCCCATGATGATAAAAAGAAATTAGCAACTCGTGATGGTAGGAGTAAGGAATTACAGCTGAGTTAGGACTGAAAGGCTTGGAGAGAAATTGAAATGTTGAGAATGTGTGCTCTCTTCATGTCATATCAAACAGACATGTGGAGCTTTTTCTGTTTTTGTTTTGCCAGAGGGTGTGTGCACTCATCAGAGAGAGATAAAGAGACAGAGAGGGAGAAAATATGCCCTAGTGGGGCCCGGTCAAACTGAAATCCCTTCTCCTCTATTTCTCCATCCTGTCCAGATTCTGGGTGTACATGCATACCTGCCTGGTGTGTTTTTCAAGCCACTGAGGCTTGGATTAGAATCATGTGGTCAGTCATATGGGATCCAGCTCCCCCAATACCAGACTACTGGGTTATCCTACAACAGAAATTTTAATGTAGGACTGGGAATTTATTTTTTTCTGAAGCATTTCAAATGTCAAGGAAAGCACACAGCATATGTATTAAGTGAAATCATGTTTCCATGAATATCTGAAATTTCTGGAGGTGGAAAGTTGACAGAGTAAAAAATTAAAGTTCTCCTTTATTCTCACTCTTTCTCAGGGGTTTGATGTGCAGCCTTACAGAACACTGCATATATTTGTCATTTTTTAAATACTGTACATATCCTCTCATAACTGTGTACTTTAACACTCAGTCATAAAGATATCTTGACGAAGTGGTTTTTTAAGGGTATACAATAAATTAAGCCACCTTACTAGCTCCTTTCAAATGCCACCCGCCTACTCTACATCACTTAACCCCGGATCCTGGTAGGGAATCACAACTTGCAGCTGACTGAGAAGTGGGGGATGTACCTGAGAGCTGGAGCTGAGTTTCACTTCAAAAATGACCAAGGCTGGGGACCAGCAGTTAGCGTAATGGCTACGTTGCTGGACTCCCATGTAGTTGACCGCAGTTCAGGTCCTGGATCCGGTGGCTTAAACTCACACCGGGCATGTGTGCATGCGTGCCCAAGATCCTGAGAGGAGAAAGGAGGAGAAGGGATTGTGGCGTGGCCATCCCCCCTGGGGGAGTGATTTCTCGCTTTCTGTCTCTGTGCCTTTCTGGCAAGCGCCCTATAGCAAAAACTTCTCCAAAAAAATATGACCAAGGCCAAGGGCCAGCCATGAAGATGCAGTGATAATACAATGCTCTGTGACACTAGACCACCCCAGGAAAGCCCTGGGGTCACATCCAGAGGTCTCCCCATGTTCAATGGTGCATGCATGCCGTGTCCTTCCTGTTCCCTGGAGTGACCTCGGCATTGTGTACCCCACGGAGGCATGAGCAAGGGCACATTTGAACACATAGGTGCAGGGAACCAAGGGCCCCCACCCATGGAGCTCCCACAACTGGCGCCTGCTCCCCCTGCTCGCAGATTTTTCGGAATGGAAAGCCCATGGTCCTTGCATCTCGCCTGCTCTGAATATTGCATGAGGCTTTGTAGAGTCTGCCACAGAAGTGCTTTGCTAGAAGACTGTCAGCTCATCGCAAACAAAATCCAGGGTCGGTTGAGGCAAGAGAGGTAGGGCTGGCTTTCTAATGCCACCAAGTAGGATCTAAGGCACCAAACCACCCCCCAAGAAAAATAGCTCATCCACTGATTTCAAACACCCTCTTCTTTGCATGAGGATCTGTCTGTTCCTCAACCATATTCTGTTTGTTCCTGGAACGTCTACTTTTGACCATCCCCCACAAGGAGTCATCCCTGGGATTATCCACCAAGTTCCTGCTCAACCTAAGCTCACTATCAACCTGGAAACAAGGAGGTTGAACTCCTCTGGAGCCTCAGGCAACCTCGGTGTGAGCCCAGCCTCGGTGTGAGACTCCGGTGAGCCTACCCTTTCTCAGTGGCCCTCTGGGGGCTCGTTGTTTCTCCCTTGTGGAAGCTCAGACTGGGCATGTCCTTTACTCCATGCAGACTCTGTCCAGGTCTTCCTCTAAAGGCCCATGGGTCATCTCAGCCTGCTTACTATAACCGCCCCCCACCAGTACCACACCCCCAGGTACCAGAACTCCCTTCCTGCAAGCCAGGCACAGGGCTCAGTGCGCACTGCAGAGTCCTTACCTCGGCCATGCGGATCAGACATCATTTCCAATTTTCGGCTGAAAGACCGAGGTCCACAGGCACAGCCAGCATCCTCGCCAAGCCTATCTAACATCCAAGCCCGGCGCACAGCCAAGTCACCGTCACACCTCCCTAAAGATATGTCTCTCCAGGGCCAGGAGGTGGTAGAGGGTTAGGGTTAGGATTAGGGTTGGACTCCCACATGGCTGACTGCAGTTCGAGTTCCAGACTCGACAGCTTAAAACTCATGCCGGGAGCGTGTGCATGCATTTCCAAAATCCTGAGAGGAGAATAGAGGAGAAGGGATTGTGGTATGGCAAGCCCCCTGGGCTGGGGGAGTGTGATTTCTAGTTTTCTGTCTGTCTCTCTGGCAAGTGCACTTGTCCTATGGCAAAATCTCTGGGGAAAAAAAAAATTTCTCCCTCCAAGCAGAGAACCTATGATGTACACACTGCCCTAATGATTCTGTAAGTTCTTTTAATCCTTCTGAATAAGAAAGAAAGACTATCAATATACAGGCCTTATTCGCTGAACTGACAGCTTCCAACACAGGATCCCATGGGACTCAGTTGTAAAATATTTAACTTACTGGATTGCTGGCTGGAAGAGTAGGTACAGAAGGACAAGAAACCAAATAGGGGGTAAAGATGTGTAAAATAAGGTTAAAGAAACGCTACTTAGTCACAATGCCATTTGTGTAGAAACCTATCTGGCTAGGTGGCAATGTCGCCAAGCAGTCTGCCTTCAATGGTGACCATCTCCAACAGTCATGTTCAGAGTCCAGGTGGCTGCACAGGGCCACATTTCACTCCATATCAGGGCACATATTCCAGCCCCACAGAATCCATAGGGACAGTGACAAGTCACCTCCCCACCAGGACCTTCCAGCCAGGCTCCTGTGGCCCCCTCTTAAGTGATGGGGAAAAGTTCTTTTTGTTCCCGATGGCCCCCTCCACCCACTGTAGTGTGGTTGGAGGGGAGGGGGCCCTCGCTGTGGTTTGGGCTCAGGGTAGGGTAACCACAAGACAATCACACTGCCAAAATTAAACTCACTGTGGCAGAGTTCCTGTGAGCTTGTATACGAAAAGGGCTTCTTTGTAGCACTGGGTTGTATTTCAGAAATATCCTCCTGTGCGTGTGCGTGTGTGTGTGTGTGTGTGTTATAGATACATACACAGAGGAGGAGAGAAACCAGTCCCACTGCATTTATGTGTACATTTTCAAAATCCACCAGTGGTCAATGTGAACAGGATCTCAAAAAGTTCGTGAACTATGAGTATTGAGACAAAAGTATACGTAGATTTTTAGACTTGAACCTAATTCCATTTTTCTGCAAACTTTTCGAGGTCCTCTCATTCCAGAAAATGCATCCTACCTGAACAGGTGAGCTTATGTAGTCACTTCAGAGTGGCAGCCCTGCCTCCATCCCTACCAGGATAATGCTTCCACTGAGCTGAGCCAAGTGTGAACAAGCCCGTTAGTCCCTGGGGTGAACAACACAGCCGGTCAGAAACAGCACCTGGAGAAGTCACGCCTAGGGAGGGCACTTTGTTACAGGGAGCCTCTGATGCCACTCAGGAAGCAAGCACCTCCACAAGTTGCAAAACAGACAGAGGAGAAAGGTACCTGCACAGAGCAGCTTGCTCCACTACCCCATCCTCTTAGAACAGGCCCATCCTCGGGCCCGAGTCTGTCTGAGGACTCAAGGGTAACCCCGACCCGACCAAGCCACCTGGTCCAGCTCTGACTGAGCTCAGCCACATGCCTCTGCCTCAAGAAAAATGAACCAAGTCCTCCTCAGACTCCACTAGCATAGCCCACCCAGGTCACTCCAGGCCTCGCCTAGGACTCAAAGCCTTGGAAACTTAAAGCCCACTCACCTAGACTATAATCCCAAACATCCTCAGTTTAATGTTTCTTTCTTTCTTGCCCTAGCACTCCTGCCTCACAAACCAAACACAGATCTAGTTTAGAGCCCTCCAGTATGCTGTGACAATGCTCAGGGAATGAATGTAAATTAATTAATTAATTAATTGATTAAAAATGTTTCAGAAGAAACATAAGGTAGAGGATGTGTGGCATGGCCGAGTATCGCTTTGACAAACACACCCTGAGAGACAGTGATAACGAGAGCTAAGCCTGAGGCTAACTTCCCCAGAGCTGGGTGACTTCCCTGATCACCACGGCAGTGCATGCATGTTGAGGTTGATATTTTTTTTTTTAAGAATTATTTCATTTAACTTTATTTATTTATTTTAATTTGACCAGAGAGAGACAGATTGAGAAAGAGAGAGAGAGAAAGTGAGAAAGGAAGCCTCCAGGTCTGGGACTTTGAACCACTGTCGGCCATTTTGTATAAAGACACCCACTTAAGTTCCTTAATTTGTACCATTCCTTCAAATAAGGAAATTTGGTACCCTCTCACTCCCTGCCCCCCCCAAAAAAGTAGAGACTGTGTCCTTGCAGAGCACATCCCTAGTCTTAGTGACAGATTTGGCAGGGTACAGACCAGGACTTGCTGGATCACATTTGTGAGATTTTTTCAAAGATAATTTCAGAGAAAACTGGAAGTGAATGAACAGAGAAACATGGCCGACCTAACTTGAACTGTTGGAGTGGTATTCTCTGCCTACCTTCCGAGCCTGTTGTTCTCCATGAGACATGCATGCCAAGCAATAGAGACAGAAGGAGAAGCAGAGCGTGTCTTCTGTATACATTCTGCGACATTCGACAACACTTTGCGGGTTTGGGTTTATATAGGTAGCATATGAAGTTCTTTATCTCCTCTGTCAAAGCATCATTTTTTGAAATATTAGAGTCTTGGCTCTTATACTCTCATACATACAGTAGGGACATTTGTTTAACTTATTTGCGAGGGAATCCATAGGATGGTAAGCTGTTCTCAGAGCTCCTGAGGAACGGAAATGTACGAATGCTGAAGTGAGTATGCCAGGTTATAAACACAACTGGTTAGTTTTCTACAATGAAACTGTAATGTTTAGGTTATCTCTTCAATCAAACAAATCATTTGCATCTTTACTGGGCGGAGATAGATATATATACATACATATATATATGTAAAATCTTCAGTTGATCTTCTACAAGTTTGTATGTAGTTGCATATGCATCTGAGGCTTGCTTACCAGAAAATGGTATGTGAAACACCAGTACATTCCCCCAGAGATTTAAAAAAATCCTTGAGTAGACCTGATAGGCAATGCTCTGGTATGTCACCAAAAGAACATAGTCATATATTTTTTTCCTTATTTCAAAATTTTGGGTAATTTTTAAGAACACCTCTTAGGCCCCTCACTGGCAATGTGAGCAGCTTCCAGCAAGTCCACTGTAATCCCTGAGGTACTGCTTCGTGACATAGAGGGCCACACCTCCTCCCCTCTAGGAAACGAGCTACAAATCAAAAACAAGGCACAGGCCCAACCTGCCTGCACAGCCAGTCGTGAACTGAACTGCAGTGCCAGAAGCCATATAACCCACTGCAGACTTGTGTAGGCTGTCCGAAAACATGCTGGGCACACATGCATGTGCCCGAGAGCCTAAGGAGCTGGAAGACTGGGGAAAGAAAACCTGGCATGACAAGACCCTGTTGAGAATGCTTCTCTCTCTCTCTCTCTCTCTCTCATGCACATGGACTCCCTACTATAAATAAAATAAAATAAAATAAAATAACTGGGACCAGCAGTTGGCATAACGGCTATGCTGCTGGACTCCGAAGTAGTCAACTGCAGTTCGAGTCCCAGACCCAGTGGCTTAAATTCATGCCAGGTGCGTGTGCGTGCGTGCCCAAGACCCCGAGAGGAGAATGGAGGAGAAGGGATTGCGGCGTGGCCATCCCCCCGGGGGTGATTTCTCGCTTTCTGTCTCTCTGTCTCTCTCTGTCTTTCTGGCGAGTGCACATTCCCTATAGCAAAAACCTCTCAAAATAAATAAATAAATAAAATTGTAAAACTAAACAAGTAAATAAAAACTAATCATAATACTAAATTACTAATTTCAAATGGCCATGTACAACTGAAGGAATTTTAAAGAAATTTGAATATCCAGGTACATCCTGGTATCTTTCTACTTCTCTACATTTTAGCCACAAGAGCTAAACTTTATTCATTTTGGTCTTTCCCGCTTAGCTTTAAAGAGAAAGTAACACTTTTTTCTAAAGGTTAGTCTATATCCTTAGGCTTAGCTACTTAGGTTAAGGTTACAGAGTGAGAGCTGAGGAATTGGGGCTGGGCCAGGCATTATGGAATAAGAGCCTGGTGTGGGAGTAGCCTGGGCCCCGGGGGGATCTGGAAACGTGTGATTAAGTCAGATATTGAGTCGGGAGCACGGTTTGCTCCCTGTAGCCACAGGTTCCAAATCTGCAAATTCAACCAACCATGGTTCAAAAGTATTAGGAAAAAATAATTACATCTACATTAAACATAAAAGACTTTTTTTCCTTGTCATTATTCCCAAGCATACAGCGCAACAACTGTTTATATAGTGTTATACTGTATTAGGCATTGTACATAGTCTAGAGATGATTTAAAGCATATGGGAGGATTGCATCTGTTATATGAAATATTGGGCCATTTTATATGAGGGACTTGAGCATCTACAGATTTTAGTATCTATGAGGGATCTTCAAACCAGTTCCTCTCAGATACCCAGGGATGACAGCACAGCCTTGTAAAGAGTCGTCCAAAGCACAGAAGTACGCCACTCTCTCCTACCATACGCAAGCTGGAGACTTCTCCTGCACATCCCTGAGGCCACCCTTCTAACCTATGCTGTTGTCATGCCATGCCTAGATTGCAGTAATAGTATCCCATCTCTTCCCATGCCAATCCCTCCAAACACACTACAGATAAACTCGTTCAACTTAGCAGATGCTTACAAAACGGCTTCCAAATACTGGCACTGTTCTAGGGCCTGAGGATAATCAGAAAATAAGGTGAAGTGCTTTTCTCTTACATATTTCCATAGGAGAAAGGAGGTAGACAATTTAAAGAAATGGCAAATAGTGAGAAATAAAAAAAAATAAGAAGAAGAACAAAGCAGAGTTAGTTAAGGGATAAAGAATGATGAAGGGGTAGGTTTCTATTTTATAGAAAGGGACAGGGAGGGTCATGTGGTGGCATGGTGGACCACTGGACTCACGAGGTCCTGTTTGTGTCCCCAGACCTCCTTGGGCATGTGTGTGTACATGTGCCCATGATCCAGGCTGGCCGAGACTGGCGTGGATTAAGGCAAGGCTTGAGGTCCTCTTTCGGGGTGCATGTCTCTCTCTCTCTTTCATGGAAGAAGTAAATAAACTTAAAAATAAGGAATAAGATAACACATTTTAAAAATTAAAATATGGGCCAGCCAGGTGGCATAATGGTTAAGGTAGGGACCAGCAGTTGGCTATGTCATTGGACTCCCATGTAATCAGCCGTGGTTCAAGTCCTGGACCGGTGCTTAAACTCACACATGTGTGTGCATGCCCAAGATCCCGAGAGGAGAATGGAAGAGAAGGGATTGCAGTGTGGCCATACCCCCTGGGGGTTAATTTCTCTCTCTCTCTCTCTCTCTCTCTGTCTTTCTGGCAAGCGCACATACCCTATAGCAAAAAACCTCTCCAAAAAAAAAAAAAAAAAGGCGAATATGGTGGCATACACCGAGTCAGAGGTGAGGGTGCAGTGCCACCACAGACCTGGCCATAGAGAGCGCTGTAGGTGATGGAGAAGACTCTGAATGTTATTCTGAGGGAAACAGAGAACAATTTCACGGGTTTGAGCAGGTGTGTGAAATGATTTGACTTGTTTTTAAAGGATGTGGAGAATAATTGGAGTGGGGCAGAGGGAGGGCAGGGATTCCAGCCCTCCGCATGTGCCACGATCCAGGCAGGTATAATGGTGACTGTGCATGCTGGGGAGGGGACATGTGGTTAGACTCTGTGTGTATTTCAAAAGGAGAGCCAAGGGACCAGTAGTTAGCATAATGGCTATGTCGCTGGATTCCCATGTAGTCAACCGCGGTTCGCGTCCCGGACCCAGTGGCTTAAAACTCACGCAGGGCACGTGTGCGTGCATGCCCAAGATCCCAAGAGGAGAATGGAGGAGAAGGGATTGCGGTGTGGCCATCCCCCCTGGGGGGTGATTTCTCGCTTTCTATCTCTCTGTCTCTCTTTGTCTGGTGAGCGCACGCACCCTATAGCAAAAACCTCTCAAAAAAAAAAAAAAGGAGAGCCAACAGTGTCACTGATAGGTCAGGTGTCAGATAGGAGAGGGAAAAACGCCAAAAAGGACACCAAAGGTTTCACCCTGAGTAACTGGGAGAATGGAGTGACCTTTTACTGAGACAGAGAACAGTACAGGTCTGGAAGGAGGGCTGAGAAGGTGTGGCGGATTAAAAACTTCAGCTTGGGATATGTTGAGCTGGAGATGCCTAACAGAGAACTAGGGGGAGATGCAAAATAGGCAGTTGACTATCTGCATCTGGAGTTCAGGGGAAGTCCCAGACTGAGGCTTACCCCAAGAGCGGAAAGCGTGTCACTGGTTCCTGACATATTCGTATACATGCACGCACATAGTTATGGCTAATGGTTTGTGTGTGTGCCAGTCAGGTAGTTGGCAGAACAGACAGATATTTGTTGGCAAATAGATAGAAGCATATACAAGGTCCCCCCTTATTCATGGGGATTCATTTCAAGACGCCCAAATGGACGCCTGAAACCACAGGCAGCACCAAATTCTCTATCTACTGAGCTTGTTGCTCAGATGACCGAGACGGCTACTAAGTGACTAACAAGTGAGCAGCATGGGTAGGTGGGTACACTGGACAAAGCAACGCCTCACACCTGCAAAGCTTTCATCGCACGATTCAGGAGAGTGCACAACTTTAAAATTATGAAGTATTTTTCACACCTGCAGGATAATTCATCACGCTTTTCAGAACAGCACACAATTTAAAGATTATAAGTACTATACTTCTGGAATTTTTCATTTACTATTTTCAGAGCACGATTTGCCAGGGTAACCGAAACTGCAGAAAGCAAAACTGTGGCCAGTGGGGGGGCTGCTATAGGTGGTATCTAGCACCAGACATAGCCTGCTCCCTGGTGAGTAGAGGAAGGAGAAAGGCCTGCGAGCGAGGCTAGCCGAGGCCTTTAGCACGTTTGTCTATAACAAGGCTTCACGTATCCACCCTCAAGAACCACCCAAGATGCTGTGTGTCGAGTGCTCTGGGCCGAGCCGCAGGGCACGAAGGCTGGCCACCCACCCACCTTGCAGGCCCACTTGGCACTGATGCTCCACATGAGTTCTCGACATGTCCATCCCAACCCTCACTGCCCTCCCATCCCTGAAGGTCGGTTTCACAGCACTTGCCTTTGAATGAGGGGCTTCCCCCGCCCACCTCCCTGCTGACTCATTTGCACCATGCTGTCCAAGCCCACTGGGTCCCACCAACTCCATTAATGCTACTGGAGCCCTTGCCCACAGAGCCCTCCATGATGGCTCCTCCTGTGGCTGGGCCAGGCTTTTGATCTTTACCATTACCAGGCACCTAGCACATGGCGTCCTGGAACTGGGACTCACTGTCTCTCCTGGTGGAGAGACTCCATCTGTGAGGACCGCATCTGGGTGTTCTGGCTTCCTTCACGTGTGGCAGAGTCCTCTCACAGTGTTGGCACTCAGTAGACATGGGCTGAGATACCGACGAGAGTTCACGGGACAAAGAGAAGGTCACCTGTTGTGGTGCCCCATGCGGCCTTTTCTGAAGCCGGCCTCAAGCACGTGCCAGGAGGACAAACTTTCTTCTTCCTATAATCTGTGCTCAGCCGGGACCCTCCATGCTTCTTGTCATGAGAGAACAGGGCATGGACTTTGTCCTCCTACATCATGACTTTGACAGGATAACTAAATGGAAGAGAAGGGACTGCGGTGTGATGACACCCATCGGGGATGTGCTCTCCTCTTTCTCTAGTCCTCTCTCTGGTGCGTGCATGCATCCTCTGGCATATATATGTACACACACACACACCACCGTTACTTATCACGAGGACCAGAGTCAAGTTTACGTGATATTTATTTCATCTAGGTATGCTAAAATTGGAAGAGAAAGAGGTGAGGCTCACCTGGGGCCCAACCCCTCAGCTTCCAGACCACCGCTTCTACTAGGAGAACTGCCCCCTCAGAGGAAAGATCCTTCGTCTAACTGTAAATTATTTCTAAATTGTATATCCTGTTCAATGGGTTTCAAAATTGAAAGAAACTACTTCCCCACAATTACAGGCATTTTGTAACTAAACGCTCCAGTTTCCCAGCTCCTTCCAAACCTACTTATTTTCAAACTGAAAAATACTGCTGTTTCCCAACATGTCACTTATTGAGTAACCCAGGGTGTGTCCAGGAGGCCACTTCACTCTTCAGAAGTACCCTAGGACTACTGGATTAGGGACAAATTAGGTAATCTTGCACGTTGCTCTCTCTCAGAAAGTGGATTTTAAGGGAAGCAAAGGCACTAGGAGCACACAGTCAGGTGAGTAGGACCTTGTCACTGAGACCTGCAGAGATACAGGTGAAGGTGACCCCCAGGGAGAGCTGCACCTGGACGTGGAAGGGTCCTGTGTTAGAATCAGCTTCCACTCAGACTGGCAGGTGGGGTGGGGCGTCAAAGGGTCTTCCCAGGAGACAAGATCCCCAAAACAGGCTATTTATGGTCAGCAATTTGAGGACATGACATTTTCTAGGGTCTAGCCACTTCTCTGAATCAATAAATAGAGATCTCATGACCAGCAGATGACATAATGGTTACATTGCTGGATTCCCACATAGTCGACCGTGGTTTGAGTCCAGGACCCAGCAGCTTAAAACTCATGCCAGGCCCAAAAACCTAAGAGGAGAATGGAGGAGAAGGAACTGCAGAATGACCATACCCCCAGGAAGTGATTTCTCATTTTCTGTCTCTCTGTTTGTCTCTCAGGTGAGCACATGTGCCCTATAGCAAAAATCTTTCTCAAAAAAAAAAAAATGTAGTGATCTCTCCTCCACAAACAAGACTCAGACTATGTAATCATCACCTAAACTTGACCCTGAGCCTAGCGCTAATTAGTGACACTATCCTTTTGTTTTAAATGGCTAGAGGGTATCTGTACTCACCAGAGAGAGAGAGAAAGCGAGCACACCTGATGGGATATGGTCCTACCATGATCTCTTCTCCTCTATTTCTCCATCCTGTCGGGATTTGGGGCATCATACACATATGCCCAGCATATTTTTCAAGCTGCCAGGGCCAGGATTTGAGCCATGGTCAACCATGTAGGATCCAGCTCCCTCACTAGGCTGCCCTAAGTGGCACTATCTAAATCCCACAAGTCACATGATCAGGGTATACAATGGGACACAGGGTCATGGGTGCATTCTCACTGTAGAACACCCAAGCTCAAGCTGACTGCCTAAAAAGGAGGTGGAAGGACTTGAAGAGAAGCAATCATTTTGCACTTCAGATGGTGCAGAATCGCCATGGGCAACAAACTTCCAAGGTAACACATACTGACCCAGGCACTGTCCCAAACTAGGACATGCCCAACACACCCAAGGGATATGTCAACTCTGAAAACCTTGCAAGGAGTTCTACCCAAGCCCAAGACAAGTGTTTGGCTCCCTGACTTTTTTCCACTGGGAGTTGGTTTCACCAGGTGTGAGACACAGAGCCATTGACCCCAAGCCAAGCATCCAGCAGAACCTTCCTCAGCCCCAGACATTTGTCATCCTGGGTTTAAACTTGACCTCGCCTGCCCTTAACGCACGTGGGATAAAGGTCAGGAAACGAAACAGTTCAGCATGCCATAAATGTCTCCATGATTAATCACTTCCCACCCGATCTGACAGCCACAGATATTTTTTTTTTCCTCTCGCCTTCAGGCATTATCTCAACACAGGATGAACTTGAAACTGCCGTTAGAGGGACGCACGCAAAACTGACACAGAAAGCCTCCAAGGACACTCTGGAGACCCGACTCACACAAGCATTGTGGTGCAACGTATTTGTTTTCCTCAGGAGAGGGACAACGCAAACCTTTGTACAGAACCCCAGAGTTCAAAACTAGGGTTATCCCATCTACAGACATGTTATTATCTTTTGCCTAAAAGCCAAGTAACTTAATTACATGTGGATCAAATAAAACTTCCTCTAAGACCATTGTACAGAGAGATACTCGTGGATTTCAGGAAGGTCGGTCACATGCCCTGGACTAAAAATGTCCACCTTGGATTCAAAATGGTACAGCCACCTTGGGAAACAGTTTTGCAGCACCTTATAAAGTTTATGACCCAGTAAGTCCACTCCTGGGTATTGATGGATGAATGATAAATAAAAACTGTAATCCACACAAACACCTATACATGAATGTTTATAGCAGTTTTATTCATAACTGCTCAAAACTGGAAACAACTCCAATGTCTACCCACTGCGAATGGAAAAGCAAACTGTGGTATATCCATACAATGCAATGCTGCTCGGCTGTGGAAAAACCCACCACTGATGCACACAGTGACATGGACAAGCCCCAAAACATTACACGAGCAAAAGAAGCCTGTCTCAACAGACTGCATACTGCTTGATTTCATTCACGTGAAATTCTGGAAAAGGCAAACTACAGTGTTAGAAAACAGGTCATTGCTGGGGCTGCAGGGAGGGGAGAGGTGGCAAAGAAGTTCAAGGGCATGGTGGCGCTCGCCCTATGGCAAAAACATATGGAGGCTGGAGGATTGCGGCATCGAGTCCATCTCACTCTCTCTCTCTCTCTGTCTCTCTCGGTGAGTGCACGATTTTTGAGACCAGCAGTTAGCGTAACGACTATGTCGCTGGACTCCCACATAGTTGAACGCGGTTCGCGTCCTGGACCCAGTGGCTTAAACTCACGCCGGGCGCGTGTGTATAAGTGCCCAAGATCCCGAGAGGAGAGTGGAGGAGAAGGGATTGCAGTGTGGCCATCCCCCTGGGGGGTGATTTCTCGCTTTCTGTCTCTCTGTCTCTCTCTGTCTGTCTGGCGAGCACACGTACCCTATAGCAAAAACCTCTCCAAAAAAAAGAAGTTCAAGGGAACTTTGTGGGGGGGCAGGTGATAGAGTATATTGTTTCTCCATTGTTTTGGTTACACAACTACGTATAACTGCCAAAATTTAATAAGTGTGCACTTGAACTTGAAATGGAAAATTTTATCTTATATAAAATATCTCAGGAATTTGGTGACCAAACAGTGGGATGAAGGTAAAACACGATGCTCTGCAAGACTGACACACATGAGAAGGTTCCAGGTTCATGGCTGGGGACCTCCCTGAGCACTCAGGCCCCATGCACATCTATGATCTGGACTGACTGAAGCTAGGGGTAGATTGCAGCATCAAGACCCTGTTGGAAGTGCTGTCTTTCTGTCTGTCTGTCTCTCTCTCACACACACACAGAAAGAATAAATAAATCTTAAAAAAAAAAAATAGTATTTTGAAAGGGCCCATCATGTCAGCCAGGTGGCATATGATTGAGGTGACCGGATCCCACAGGGTAGACTGTGCAGTGCAAATCCTAGTCACTGTGGCTTGAACAACACACCAGGCCCAAGTGTGTGCATTCTCAAAATACCAAAAAAAGAATGGAGAAGAAGGGATGGCCACATGGCCATCCCTCTGGGGGGATACTTTCTCACTCTCTCTCCCTGTTCTTTTTCTCTCTCCCTATCTCTTTACAGTGAGCACATGCAACCTATAGCAAACTAAAACTAAATGAATCAAAGGGCCCACCTTCTTACTCCAAAATATTAGTCTACAGACCTGGTTTCTGTCCTACTTTACTGGCAGTTCACACCTGAGTTCCTATAGAAGTCCATGGGTACCTGGAACAGGAGGCCAGGAGGGAATCCCTAGTGTCCTACCATTTCTAGACCAGAGTAGTCTGTGTTTAGAGGAGGGCCTGGCCTGGCCACCAAGTATCCCAAGAAAAGCTGACACAAAGCGTTTCATCCCAAAGATGAGCATTAAAGGGCCCACAAATAATGGGTTGAGTCTAAGGTGATTACTCTGAGGGGCACATGAAGATGGAGCGGGAAGTTACAGGTGCCCAGAGAGAAACACAGGCCTTGAGAATCAATCCTGTGAGTTCCTGGATCACAAAAGGAAGGCCAGTCTGACCTTCAGAAATTTTCCAGTAATAACAAGAAGGATCCCGAGGAGTATGAGCCATGAGCATCTGACCCAGGGAGCAATGCAAAGGAGTTGACAAGGCCGTGGAAGTCAGAGGGACAGGAAAGCAGTAAGCTCAAGTGCTGAGACACGTCATTGCTGTAATGTCTGGCCAGATTCTAGAGAACCACAAGTCTCTCTTCCTCACTAGGAAACAAAGCATGATACATCTTGTGTAGGGGACAGATGATGAAGGCCAAGTTTGTTATTTTTGCAAATTAACACATGCACAGAGCCTGGGAAAATTCTTGAGCAAGAGTATGAGGCGCCGACGGTTGGTCTTTGCAGATCAGCAAACTGACCACACGCCCTTCCCACCTCACTGGCCTGGAAAGGTGTTGGGCAAACTCAGAGAACCAGCGCTACCACATTACATGCCTGCCGTTGGTACCAATTTCTGTGAAATAACAAAGAAATCATCACAGATTCTCTTGAAGCCAAAACCCCGAATAATACCCACGACACCACAATAGCCCCCAGATTAAAGGTTACAGCTGCCAAGCATGAAAGGGTGACAGGGACACCCCCAGCTGTGGGCCTCGGTCTCTGCTGAATGCTGCCCACATGCCCAAGTTTAAAAGCCACAGGAAGGTGGCCTGGCCTTTGCAACCAGACTCTGGTGATTTCATAAGATAATAGAGGACAGCTAATGCCTCAACTCAGCAAGGAGCATACCACCCTTGCATTTCCCAGGGCTCCCTGTAAATGACCCAGCCCTGCCCTCCACTCGCACCCTTCTTTACGTTTTTTTGGCCCCTGCATAAGCAACAGACAGCTGTGTGCTGCTCTTGGTTAATTAACAGAGTAAGAGCTGTGCTTTGGAGGAAGATTCCAACTACAGGGTAAAATGCACAGGTTGGGCAGCCTGTAATGGCAGTGCCAGATCTGCATTCAGTCTGCCCTTTCTGACAAAGCATCAAGGGTGTCTCGAGGTCTCCAAGCCTTCCCTGCATTCCACTCCCTGGACACAATCAGGCCGTGCTGTAAATTGTCTGCCTTCACGTTGAGGCAGTCAGCAATCAGCTGACCAGGATGAGAGGTGCACGTGCCATGGGAAGCCATGATTAAAATGAATACATCCTCCAGACCCTCCGGTTCCACTCTGGCTGCCTTCCACAACCTTCCTGCACCCTTAGTCTCAGCCTCCATATCCCCATCTATTAAATGGGGCACCCTGCTCTCACATAGGTCTGTTGGAAAGAATGAATGCTATGAAGTCAGTGACAGGCCAGCTACAAACTGCTAACCAAGATTATCACTGGAACAACCTTACCCACATTACTAGCGTCCATTTAATAAAAAGCCATTACCTACAAACATTGGGTCAGAAAAGTCATGACACATTTTTGCAAAGAAACACATAGGAAAAAAAATACTTCCAACAACCTGGCCTACTTATCAATCAACAAACATCTCAAAGCTTACTCAATAAACTCTGTGATTTTTTTTTTAATAAAACTGGAATTTGCCTACACTTGAATGAGTTATACGTGCCTCTGAGCCATTCAGATTTGACTATTTGTAAGAGCTAAATAGAAATACAGACAGAGCCTTCACTGGCCAAATTGGGCCCTTCCAGAGTCCGAACCCCCAGTTTAACCAGCAAGTAGCAGCTACTGCAAAGGGACTTATCCCCAGCTGGGGAAGAGAAAGGGTCCCAGAGGTGGAGTCCTGAAACTGGACCACCTCCCTTTCTCCACTGCAGGGAGTGTGCCCACCTGCTGGGTTTCCACTGACAGCTGTTGACCAAATGCAGGTGGGTGAGCAACATGTGGCTTGCGCACCCTGACATTTCTCCTCTCCATCTAAGTGGGCTCCTAAACACTCTTCTCCCATCTGGTATGCGCAGGCGGTTGGTGGGGAAGGAGGCAAACCCCGAAGGACACTTGCGCTATTCTAAATGCGCTGCTTCTATCACTAACCTTTATCAACCTTCTGACAACTCTGAAGTCACCATCAATCCCCTTATTTAGTAATGAGGAAACTGAGGCACAGAAAAGGACGCAAGACCATCAGTGGCTGATCTGGAACTCAGACACAGGTCTTTCAGGAGCACCTCACACCAGCCTCCCTGGACACCCACCGACTGGACCACTCACTGTGAAACTGCATCCGGAGGTAGGTGTTCCTCTCCTTCATGATTTGCAGTTCTTCAAAGGCAGGCTGCCTTTTGCCAAGGCGGATAATCTCCATCTCCATCCTTTTAGCGTCCTGGCTGGGTCTGAGATTTAAACTGACAGAACAGAAATTAACAGGAGAAACGTATAGAAGTTGTAGGTGACTTGGGGGCCCTCATAAGTAATAAAGCCCCAAAGAGTCAGTCATTTATATTTTGAATTGAATAAACAACAGCAAACTGGAAATGTGGCTAAACTATTAAATTTAGTAATAATTACTGGGAAGATTAAAAGATAAGAGTTTTTTGTTTTTGTTTTTGTTTTTTTTTGTTTTTTTTTGGTGAGGTTTTTGCTATAGGACACGTGCACTCGCCAGGAAGACAGAGAGAGGACAGAGAAAGAAAGCAAGAAATCACCACCACCACGCCGGGGTGGGGGATGGCCACACTGCAATCCCTTCTCCTCCATTCTCCTCTCGGGATTTTGGGCACACACGCACACATACCCAGCTTGAGTTTAAGCCACTGGGTCCAGGACCCAAACCAGAGTCGACTGCATGGGAGTCCAGCAACATAGCCATTATGCCAACTGCTGGTCCCAAGATGAGAGTTATTTTGACAAAGTCTGTGCAGAATTCCGTGGGTCACAATTTTTCATCCATACAGACAGGATGTTGTTTTTCCTTTTATTATAAGGAAAGTGTCCATCACATGGGAGTGTCATCTTCCGGTTTTAAGAAATAGAGGAAGGTCTGAGTGATCTTCTTTCACTAGGAGTTTTTCAGGAGCCTTTAATTTAGTTATCATGACAAAGTCTCATTTTTGTTTTAATTTGCAAGAGAACACATGCACTCACTGGAGAGGAAGAGAGAAAGAAAGCACTCCCCCCCACCATGGGGGATGATCACACTGCAATCCCTTCTCCTCTGTTTCTCCTTTCAGGATTTGGGGCATGCATGCTCATGAGCCCAGCATGTTTTTCAAGCTGACATATCCCACTGCACAGTCAGCCATGTGAGATCCAGCCACCTTAACTACCATGCCACCGCTAGCCCCAGAATTGCATACTTTAACCCCTTCATTTGCATCTGTCACAGAATGTATCTCTTCAAAGATGCTCAAGAAAGTCTTTAAAAATACATGAATTGTATTATACAGATATGCACAATGGTTACGTTGTTGGATTCTCACGTAGTCGACTTCAGTTCAAGACCCAGCAGCTTGGGACCAGCAGTTAGCGTAATGGCTATGTCGCTGGACTCCCACGTAGTCGACCATGGTTCACGTCCCGGACCCAGTAACTTAAACTCACGCTGGGCGCGTGTGCGTGCGCACCCAAGATCCCGAGAGGAGAATGGAGGAGAAGGGATTGCGGCGTGGCCATCCCTCCTGGGGGTGATTTCTCACTTTCTATCTCTCTGTCTGTCTGGAGAGCGCATATGCCCTATAGCAAAAAAAAAAAAAAAAAACTCTCCAAAAAAAAATAGACTCAGCAGCTTAAAAACTCACATCAGGCACATGTCACATGTGCCCAAGATCCTGATCCTGAGAGGAGAATGGAGGAGAAGGAACTGCTATGTGGACATCTACCCAGGGGGTGATTTCTCACTTTCTGTCTCTCTGTCTCTCTCCGTTTCTCCAGCGAGCACACACGCCCTATAGCAAAAATCTCTTTAAAAAATAAAAATGGCCAGCATACAACAATATATGACAGCCCACTGACCTCAAGAGAATGTTTGGGAAGTGACTAAAGAATATTGTGGGCAGGCACTTCCAGAGACTCCTGTCCCCTTAGATTAAACAGGCACATGCCCTATCTCTGGCAATGTAATAAGACATTAAAAAGCCTCCAAGTTCAGGAGCCAGACTGAGGACTGGGAACTTCCCGAGCTCCTCGCCTCCACTCTGGGGAGCTGATGGGTAAGAAATGACCAGGACCATTCACCGCCAGGGCAGGAAGACAACTGGGTGCAGTTAATAAGTCATCCTGTCTTGCTCCTGTCCCCAGAGGATCTGACGCTACACACTCTTCAAAGCAGAGGTCTGGTGACACCCTAGGAAATTTCAGTGACCTAAGATTGTTCCAGATGAGCAGGTCCCTGGGGAGGAACAGCTGATCTAGATGGACTTGAACACAGAGGGCCCTCTCAGTGGAGGCTCTAAGGGCATCTTTGTTATTGGAACACCATCATCATAAGAAGAGATAAGGGAGCCTAGCCCACAAGAAAAAGCCCTAGGAAAAGCAAACTCGAAGTGTCCACACACCACCTCATACCCATTTGGATGGTTACCAAGCACAAACAGAAAATAACAAATGTTGGGACCAGCAGTTAGTGTAATGGCTATGTCGCGCTGGACTCCCATGTAGTCGACCGCAGTTTGCGTCCCGTACCCGGTGGCTTAAAACTCACGCCGGGCACATGTGCATGTGTGCCCAAGATCCCGAGAGGAGAATAGAAGAGAAGGAATTGCAGTGTGGCCATCCCCCCTGGGGGGTGATTTCTTGCTTTCTGTCTCTCTGTCTGTCTGGCGAGCACACGTGCCCTATAGCAAAAAAAAGAAAAAGAAAAAAGAAAATAACAAATGTTAATAAGGATATGAAGAAATTGGTGCTTTGGACACACTGCTGATGGAAATGTAAAATGGTGTGTGGAAAACAGCATAGCAGTTCCACCAAAAAAAAAAAAAAAAAAAAATTGGAAGAAGGATCTTAAAGAACTGAAAGAAGGGTCTTGATGAGGTATTTGCACCTCTAGCAGCATTATTCACAATAGCCGAAAGGCAGCAACGCAAATGTCAACTGATAACCCAATGGGTAAGCAGAATGCGCTATACGCAGCATACTGCATTAGTCAAGGTTCTCCAGAAAAACAGAACCGCTAGGATAGATAGAGAGAGACATGGGATCTTCAGAAAATCAGTGGGAAAACTAAACCAAAGAACAAGTTTATTTTGGTAAAAAGAAATGTGAAATCTATGTATAGTTTTTTCATAATATACATTTCCTTTCTTTTCTTTTAATTTTTTCTCCAGAGGGTGCATACAGTCCCTGGAGAGAGAAAACGGAGGGAGGGTGAGAAAGTAACCCTTCCTCCCATGGGGAATGGTCAGGCCACAATCCCTTCTCCCCCCATTTCTTCCTCTCAGGATTTTAGGCGCGCACGCATGAACACACACACACGCACACACACGTTTTTCAAGGACTAGAACTGCAGAGTTGGTCTTATGGGATCCAGTTGCCTTAACCTCCAAGCCACCAGTAGACTATCATAACATGCATTTCTAATGAACTTTTTGAAAACTGCTCATATAGAAGAGGACATTTATTATGAAACTTGACTCACTCAATTATGAAGGCCAAAAAGTCCCACCATATGCCATCTGCAAGGTGGAGAACAGGGAATACAGTGGTGTAGTTCAGTCTGAATCTGAAGGCCTGAGAACCACAGGAGCCGATGGTACAGCTCCCACTCAGTTGACAGCCAGAGGACCAGGGGCTGCAATGTCCACAGCAGAAGACGGATGTCCCAGCTCAAGAAGACTGAGACAGGAATCATCTTTTCTCCATCTTTTTTGTTCTATTTGGGGCCTTTAGCAGATTAGATGATGCCTGCCACCGTGCGTGAATGCGGATCTTCTCTACTTAGTCCACTGATTCAAATGCCGAGCTCTTCCAGAAACGCCTTCACAGACACACCCAGAAATAGTGTTTACCAGCTAACAGGACATCCCTCAGCCCAGTCAAATCGACACATAACATTAAACATCACACATACAATAGACTATTAGTCTGCTTAAAACAGAAGGAAAATATTTTCTTTTTCTTTATTTATGATAGAGCACATACATAAGCACCTAAGACAGAGACAGAGAGAGATGAGAACCCTCCACAGGGCCTGATCATACCACAACCCCCTCTTCCTGTCTGAGGGATCTGGGGCACTCGTGCATGTGCCCAGAGTGTTCCAGGATGACAGGACCAGGGAATCAAACCGAGTCACCATGCGGGATCCAGCTTCTCTTCAGCCGCGCTCCTAACACTGAGCCATGGAGCTATCCCACAAAAAGGACAGAAATTCCAAACACAGGCTACAGCATGGATGAACCTTGAGGACATTCAGCTATGTGATTTAAGTATACCAATCCCGAAAAGACAAAGACTGTAAGATTCCACTTAACATGGGGCACAGAGAGTAGTCAAATTCATGGAGGCAGAAAGTAGAATAGAGGTTAGCAGGGGCTGGGAGGAAGAGGGGTGGGGAGTTGTTGTTCAATGAGTACAGAGTTTCAGTTTTGCAAGATGAAAAGAGTCCTGGAGATGGATAGTGTGATGGTTGCACAACATGCAAATGTGCTTAACATGACAAAATGGCTAAGGTGGTACATTTATGCTATGCGGATTTTACCACACATTTTTTTCTTCAAAAAAAGTGTCCACGGGTATTAAAAATCCTCATTGCCCCATTGGTGACCAGCTGCCACTTTTTTTTTTTCCTGAGCTGTGTGTCTTCTTCAGCTTCTTATCCACCTGGTGCCAAGGTAGAAGGAGAGTCAAGTAAACTTTCATTTCATTCCAGAGAAATGATAAACCCAAGAGGCAGGCAATTTGCCAGGGCAAAAAGAATAAGAAAATATACCAAAAAGTCAATCCAGAAGGTGTCCCCTCTGTTCCACGGCCTGGCCCTGCAGACACTGAGCGCTGGGCATGCCTACCTTGTGCAAGGTGATCTCGTCTCTCCTGAAATTTGACATCTAGGGGAAGGTAAAAGAGACAGAGTGCATCCTGGACAGGTTATAATCCACAAAATGTATTATCATTGTACTTCGGATTCTAAATGTTTCTTTCAATGAGTCACAAAGGTTAACTGGTTCTTAAATTTTCAAACCCACAAGATTTTCCGTTTATAGATTGTCCTCAGGAGACCTCTCTCTGAGTGTTCCCTCCATCTTCATCCCCAACTGGCAGCTGCTTCTTAGCGTGCGTGTTTACAGAAATACCAGTAGTTATTGCATGTTCCTTTCCATGTGATTAAGCATTGCCATAAAGCCCTGGCTGGATTAGAAATAGATCTTTGCCTTCTGAGAAAGCGCTGAATGAACAAGGCTCATGGTGGCAGTAGGCAATTTGTGCCATCTACTGGCCACTGACGGTGTCACACACCACATGTCCAAGACCCCTGCCAATGACCTGGCCAGAGCCATTGTCCTGCCTACTCCGGGACAAGAGGTGACTGCAAAACATGACCAACCAACTGCCTCACTATGGAATCGATTTCTAGACCTTTGTTCCATTCACCTGAGATATTACCTGAGCAAACAGTCCCTTAGATCCCTTGCTCCACAAAGGGCTGGGAGGAAGGACAATTAGGCACAGGGACCGTACTGTGGCATTATTTTCATATGTGTCCAGATTGGAGATGAATGGGATACACCAAAATATGCTTTGCAACCATGTTTGTTTGTTTGTTTTAATTTTTGCTATAGGGTACACGTACTCACCAGAGAGAGAGAGAGAGAGAGAGAGAGAAATCACCCCACAGGGGGAATAGCCACACTGCAATCCCTTATCCTCCACTCTCCTCTCTGGATTTTGAGCACATACACCCAAATACCCAGTGTGATTTTCAAGCCACTAGGACCAGGACTTGAACTGTGAAGCTGACTACATGGGATCCAGCACCTTAACCTCCATGCCACCTGCTGGCCCATGGTTTACAACTTTTACTTATAACATTTGCCACATGGCTTTTAACAAATACTATCTCCTTTGAGCCTCATTAACAGCTGTATGTGCTAAGTTCTATTATTCTTGTTTTACAGGTGAGGAAACAGACACTGAGAGGTTCAATCAGTGGATCTCATGCCTTTCTGAAACACAGAGGGAAATGAAGCATAACTGGGGTACTTGCTGGGAAGCAGAAGGACAACATAATGGTTCTCTTGTCTATTTTCCAAAGCAAACAAGCCATCATAAAGATAGCCAAATAGTCCTTTTAATAGTTTGGAAGATTCTCTTTAAAAGCCAGACAAACAAATAGGCATCCTCAACTTGATAGTCACTGTCTCACGTTCCGGTTCATTTCGGCAAATTTAGGTTGACCATGCAGGTTCCAGGGCAACAGCCTGTGGGCAGTACTTTGCCACCATCTTTGCAGGGCATTCTTGAGAAGTGCCCAAGATCCAGCTAAGGTCAGGAGGAAGGGGGTTACAGGGTGGTCACACCCTCAGAAGGGCGCTCTCTCTCTCATTCTCATGGATGGAGACCCATACTTTAACGTGAATAAAGAAAAAATTTAAGATTTTTTTTTTAAAAAGAGAATTGACTCTTTGTTTTGGGGCTCCTTAAGCTCAGAATTTGCCTGGGAAACACAGCCTGCCAAGAGCAGAGACCAAAACAGAATACCTGTGCATATTTACACTTCATATCCATGCGCGCCCTCTGGTGGCCACTTCCACATGGGTCTAGGCTGCTAGTCCCTGAAGGCTGGAGGAGTACTGTTACTTCCAGGAGAGAGGAGAGAGTTTGGGCTGTTTGCCCAAGGTTCAAGGCAGAATCAGAATAGAAACTCCATTTCCTGGAGCCATTCTCACACACGCTGCTGGGAATTACAGCCCACATGAAAGAGAGAGTCCACAGGAAATTGGAAGATGGGACTAATAAAAAGTTCTTATAGCTGATCTCCCCTCTGACAATTTCTTTTTTTTTCTTTCTTTTTTTTTTTTTTTTTTACTTTTAAGAAATTTAGAAGTGGGGTAAGAGGCAGAGAGGGGGCAAAAAGGACTTCAAGGAGATATCTGTGTTTTGAGGTGGGAGAAAAAGGAGGAGGAAGGAGAAAAAAGAGAAATTGATCAGTCAAGGCCCGTTGTGCCAGTACCATGACTTCTTTCTTTTTTTTTTTTTTTTTTTTTTTTGCTAAGTTGAAGATGGCCTCTCAGAACAAGATTCATTTCTATGATTTGGGGATGCATTCTAGAAATGAGAGAAATGAGAGAAAAGATGTGAATGGTTGATGGTATCTAAGCCCATTCCTTAAAAAAACTAAAGCTCGAAAAGGTTAAGTCTTTTTTTTTTTTTGTCCTTTTTTCTTTAAGAGAGATTTTTACTATAGAGTACATGTGCTCACCAGAGAGACAGAGAGACAGAAAGTAAGAAATCACTCCCCAGGGGGATAGCCATGCTGCAATCCCTTCTCCTCCACTCTCTTGGGATCTTGGGCACGCACACATATGCGCCTGGTGTGAGTTTTAAGCCACTAGGCCCAGGCCTCAAACCACAGTCAACTACGTGGGAGTTCAACGACATAGCCATTACACCGTCTGCTGGTCCTGGGTTTAAGTCATTTTGCCAGTCATCTTGACTTTGTAAAGCATATTAAAGACCTAATCTCTGGCCTGCAGTGGCATGGTTGTTAAGGCAGCTGGATCCCACATGGCTAACAGCATGCATAGTTTGAGTCCCAGACCCAGTGGTTTGAGAAACGGGCCAGGCATATATGTGTGCCTGCATGCCCAAAATTCTGAAAGGAAGAAGAAATGGAGGAGAAGGGATCATAATATGACCATACCTCACAGGGAGTGTTTTCTCACTTTCCCTCTTTCTCCCTTTGGTAAGCACACACACACTTTGGCAATAAGGGAAAAAAAAAAAAAAAAAAAAGCTTACTTTTTTTTTGCCCACAAGCAAGACAGACAGAAAGACAGCATCCCTAACTGGCTATGATACACCCCAAGCCTCAGCCAGAACAGATCATGGACACATGTGTAAGCATGGATTGTTCAAGACCTTCAAATGTGAATCCATAACTTTCCCGTGAGGGTCATCCTAGCAGAACGTGGCCCCACTTCGGTCTCTTTCTATTCCATTGTGTTTCTGTCAGAACAAACAAATGGCTTCTTTCTGAAGTGCAGGTAACATTAACAACTTTTTGGTGCTGCAGGGAGTAAAGCAAGGAGATGAGAAGAATCAACGATAAGCTCTCTGGCAGAGAAAGAACAATAAGCAGGTGAACATGGCAGCAAAATGGCAGACTGCAGGGACAGCAGTGAATGTAATCTCTTGCCCTTGACTCACAAATAACCAAGGATAATATAGTTGTTGATATTTTCTTATTCTCCAAACAAATTGGTTGTCACTACTCTTCTGGTCCTATTATACAATTTGCCTGAGCTGTTGCATTTGTTTTTTTCCAAAGTCATCTCACCTAAGCCCATTTCAAGTGCGCTTGTGGTATTCACTGTCAGATCAAGCATTGGGCACCCAATTAAATATTGACAAACAAATTGATGTTCATTTGCAAGAGCTGAGAACTTCTTCAGACAGTTTAGGAGAATGGGTGTTTACAAGGCATTACAAGTCATTTGAGAATGTCATACATTATTTCAATATATCTGTATAACTTTTTTGCCATATAATGACACACACTAGAAGTAGATTTCTATACAAAACCAATGCCATAGACTATGGTCTTCTAACAATATGCCTGTAGATCTGAAAGATCTTCATAAACAGATCATAAATTTGCAAAATAATTTTCTACCTTTGTTCAATCCTTCTAATTTAGCCCCTAACATTTTAAATAAACTTAAAGACACTGATCCTTTTAAGATGCTTTGCCACTCCTTATGGTATTTCTTGAAAATTGTTGTGTCAATAATCTTGCTTATGTTTATTTTCCTACTAGTCTGCAAAACCACTTGACTCCAATGAGAGAACTTCCGTACAGCAGGCGTCCAGCTCCACAAACTCAAATTAGAAAAAGAAAAAGAAGGATATGTAGGGAGTGGCCCAATCTGAACAAACATGGTGACCTTAAGATGGGTACAGAAATGTGGTTCCATGAGCTTCATTTGCATAGCAATGAAAGCAATTAATATATGAATACACTAGCTGTGTGTTGTTACCTGTTACTGTGTCGCTATATGGGGTTAAGAAAGCCACACATGTTATTCAGATTTCACCCCAAAAGACCAGAAGAAACCACATGGCACCAGTCGCCATTTGTTTTCAGATCATTAGGTGATTAACAACTGAAAACAACTGGCTTTGCATTCCATTTCCTCTTCCCCCATTTTCTGCCCTATAAAATAATAAACCTGAGGCTGGTTCACTATCCTGGCTTTCTTTCTCCATCAGAGAATTTGGGCCCACCAATACTCGCTTTTCTATACTAGTATGTCTTTTTGTGCTTATTTTTATGTTTATTTTGTGGACAGAAGTCTGACTACTTTTCCTATTTTTCTAAAATCTTTTCAAAAGGGGACTGGGGAAGTCATGCCCACAAACATTAACAGACCATTTTACTTTCTATTAACAGGATTCTTCCTACCTCCTGTCCCTGGCATAGTCTTTGAGATGTATTTCTTTTGCTTATGCCTTCCCAAGACACAGAACTTCCCTTTTCCTTGAGATGTAGATTAAGCCTTTCTTTAACTAAGACAGGGATTTTCCCTTCCAATCACCAACCTAAGAATTTGTGGAACCCACCTATAACCTACAAGTCCCCGCTTCTACATGTCCCGCCTTTTTGGGCCAGACCAATGGGAAATCTTTTAATTAAATGTTGTGTGTCAATCTCAAAAGCAAATAAAAGGAACCTATGTACATGATCACCCTGAGAAAAGGCATGTATGCCTCTTCTCCGGGCCTAGATCACTCACAGTTGGCTTGGAAATAAACCGCATTAATTATTAATTATTAATTTTACAGTTGGTTATATTTTTTCCATCGACAATTTCTAATCCACAGACCCATTCCTCACCCCCCACACCCCACACCCCCACTCAGAAAAATGTGCTTTGCTGAGTGTGTCTGGCAGCAGATATTCCCGATCACATTCCCTGAGCAGACATTCCCTGAGCTGCCTGGAAGTGTGAAGGCTAAGTGTTTGGAGGGACAGCAAGGCCTGGAGCTTGGATGGCATCAATTAGAGACATGCTCTGAGAAAGAGAACACCAGAATCTGGGAGGCGTGAGCACTGCTGGGAACACATTGAGGGGAGCTTTACAGGGTGACTTCGAGGGCTCTTCCCTAACCACTCCATCCAGGTTGATGATGGTGGCACATACCTTAAAGAAAATAAATAAAACCTGCACAGGCCTAGCTAAATAGTGACCTGAGCCTTCACGGTCTGTGTGCTTTCCATTAAGTCTGTTTATAGCAATAAAATCAGGGACCAGCAGATGGCATGGTGGTTAAGGCACTAGACACACCCACATGGTCGACCATAGTTTGAGTCCTGGAGCTGGTGGCTTGTTTTCTTGCCCCACCCCTGCTGCCCCCATTGTCTCTCTCTGGTCAAATTAAAATAAGTGAATGAATAAATAAAATTAAATAAGTAATTATTTAAAAAAATAAAACCATAAAATACACAAAAATAAACCACCTCAACCATGCTTCTTTGGGGTATCATATGGAAATTATTCCTACCCCAAATTCCTACTTCCTAAAGAAATCGAGCAGGTGTGTGTGTGTGTGTGTGTGTGTGTGTGTGTGTGTGGCTTTATACAATTATGAATTTTTTATTATTTAAAATTTTGCTATAGGGCACGTGCACCCACCAGAGAGGGGAGGGGATGAGAAATCACACACACACACACACACACACGCACACACCCAGGAGTTGGCCATGTTGCAATCCCTTGTCCTCCATTCTCCTCTCAGGATTTTGGGAGTGCACATATGTGTGCCTAGTGTGATTTTCAAGCCACCAGTTCCGGGACTCAAACCATGGTCAGCCATGTGAGAGTCCAGCACCTTAACCACCAGGCCTCCTTCTGGCCCACTATTAAGAATTCTTTGTATTAGTTCACTCATTTATTCACAAACTGTTTACTGGGCACCTACCACACGCCAGGTACAGTTAGGATACATTAGTGAACAGAAGATATCATTTGTTTTTGAGGAATTAATCATCCAGAAGTAGAGATAGATCACAAGTAATAATGTGCTATGTAAAAGAGGAAAGGGCAATGGAGAAAGAAAAAGTGGGATCAGGAGCATCTATCAGGAAAGGGAGGACGTTACAATTAAGTTTTACATAGAATGCAATGAGGGTTGACCTCAGTGGGAAAGCAACAAGGAGCAGAGACATTTAATGTTGAACTTCTCCCTCCCTCTGACCCCAGGTAAAGTTGAAGAACCTCCAGGGACAGCCAAAGGATTCATCCACAGGATTTTTATGACCCATCAATAGAATTGGGCACAAAACTGAAGAAGGGTGATCAAAAAGGTCTCCAAGATGCAACCTGACTTTGCAACTAAACATGATTATGATGAAATACGAAACCTGCCCCAGGAAATCTCTAGGGTTGGGGTGTTGAATGGCCTTAACCAGAGATGAAAAACACAGAGCATGACAAAGGGAAAATACTGCATGTGGCAACAAGCCCCAAAAAACAGAAAGGAGGCCAAATAGATAACAGCAACCTGGTGACCTCTGAGTCACATCCAAGAGCGATGAAGAAGGAAGAGGTCTGTGCTCACAGCCAAAGTTGGAGGGCTGGAGAGGGACAGAAGAGAAGAAACTTCTCAGATTCTATTAGGTCATAGCAAAAGTCATAACATATTTTTCTATGTTTTTCTATGCAAAACAAAGGATTCATCCACAGGATTTTTATGACCCATCAATAGAATTGGGCACAAAACTGAAGAAGGGTGATCAAAAAGGTCTCCAAGATGCAACCTGACTTTGCAACTAAACATGATTATGATGAAATACGAAACCTGCCCCAGGAAATCTCTAGGGTTGGGGTGTTGAATGGCCTTAACCAGAGATGAAAAACACAGAGCATGACAAAGGGAAAATACTGCATGTGGCAACAAGCCCCAAAAAACAGAAAGGAGGCCAAATAGATAACAGCAACCTGGTGACCTCTGAGTCACATCCAAGAGCGATGAAGAAGGAAGAGGTCTGTGCTCACAGCCAAAGTTGGAGGGCTGGAGAGGGACAGAAGAGAAGAAACTTCTCAGATTCTATTAGGTCATAGCAAAAGTCATAACATATTTTTCTATGTTTTTCTATGCAAAAATGCATCATGACTTTTCCAATGACCCAATGACTCTCTTGGCTGTTTCTCACAGACATCAATGGGAGGCCCTACATCCAAGGAGATGCCAGCTCCTCCAGATACCAGGTCATTGGGAAAATCATGATGCATTTTGCAAAGAAATGTAGAAAAATACATCATGACTTTCCCAATGACCCAATAGATTCCTCTCTTCTGGCCAACAATGCAATCACCCTCTAAGATTCATTGAGCACCAGAGGGAAGAGAAGACATACCACAAGACTAAAGATGGGGAAATGAAGTTCAAGATTGCAAAGGGGAAGAAAGTATAGAACAGTGAGTAAAAAGACTCAAAGAACTGACTTCAAGATGCTACTGAATTACCTATGCTGGACCACCTCCTCTGGACCTCATGCTTTGTGCAGGCCTGTTGAGCTGGGGGGGTTTCCGTTCTAACAGTTAAAAGTAAATCCATAAGTCAGGGTTTCTAGTGGTAGACAATAGAAGTCCTCTAGCTAGTTTGAGGAGTAAATAGTTTATTATAAGATAAGCACCACACACCTGATCATTGATGCCACATCACAGAACTGGCCCAGCCAGGAGCTGCTGTTTCTGCTGTATCAGGAGACCACTGCCACTCCTACCACCCCTGCCACCCCTGCGGTTGCTACCTACACGATTCCCACCAACAAGTGGCATGCTCACATTCAAAATACTGAGTAGGTATGAACAATTATTAGACCCTCCATCACATGTGTGCACCTTAAAAGCAAAGAAGGCTGTGAAACGTGACATCTTGAGAATCCACATTGGAGGGCAGGATTTACACCTGGGAAGCTATCAAACTGTGAAGAGGGTGTTGCAAAGATGTGGGAAGCTATAAATGCTAAAGTTCCCCAAAGCAGACTCTGACATAACCAACACACTGGAAAACTAAAGGAGTGGCCCAGCCATGGTGGTGCACAGTAGCACCACCACTTGAGAGGCTAGAGGCCACCTGGGAGGCCCAGGTTTGGGTCCCAGGCAACCTAATTAGGTTGTGAGGTGCGGCTGCAGGCAACTGTGATCCTGGCTAATTAGGAGGCCGGGGCAGGAGTATGCAACACAGCAAGATCCTGTCAAAACTTTGTATCTCTGTCTCTCTTTTGTTCTCCTCTCCTTCCTGTTCTTTCTTTTTCTCTCAGAAAAAAAGGAAGGAAAAGGAGGGGGTTGATACACATGTGCTGTCTGAGATGTGCCACAGGAAGAACAGAATGGGGCACAGTGCATTATTGCTTTCTTTTTTTTTAATTTGTTGATTTCTTTATTATCATCATAATCTTGTTTATATTACATTGAATCACATATAACTTTACAGTGTATTACATTGCTTTTTCCAGGAGGAATACCATGCATATCAGTCAGTACAGAGACATTAAAATCCCCATTTCATCATCCAGTATCTTTTCATTGTTTTTCCTGATCATTATTATTACTATTCCAATTATTATTTTTTTTTTTTTTTGGAGAGGTTATTTTGCTATAGGGTGCGTGCGCTCACCAGACAGAGACAGAGAGACAGAAAGCGAGAAATCACCCCCCAGGGGGAATGGCCATGCCGCAATCCCTTCTCCATTCTCCTCTCAGGATCTTGGGCACGCACGCACACGTGCCTGGCGTTGAGTTTTAAGCCACCGGGTCCAGGACGCAAACCGCGGTCGACTACGTGGGAGTCCAGCGACATAGCCATTACGCTAACTGCTGGTCCTTCCAATTATTTTTTTAAACAATCACTATTTCTCATTTTGCTTGTAAAAAGACAGTCTTGCTTTCTTTCGGACACTTGACATTTAGAAAAATCAGAAATAATGTTGCCAATAAAATGATTCCTGCCAATAATGTTCACCAATAAAATGTTTCCAGTGAAGGGACTCCAGGTGGGCTGCCACAGCCGTGGGCCAGCTTGGAACCTCTGTGGGCAGTACCAAAAAGACCTGGCTTGCCTCAGCCGTTCCCTGTCAGGGACCACTGTTCTGCGCGGCCCGACATCCAGTATCTTGAGAGCTGTTTTCTTTGGTTTTCCTCCATCCATTTTGTCCTGTGTTAATTATTTCAGATTGGGGGATAAGTCTAGTCCCTGTTACTCTAGCTCTCTGTAGGATGCAGTAGGATGCAATGATTCTTCGAATCACAGAGCCACACCTTGTCACTCACAGGGGAGGCAACCCTCAGTCAGGTGAGCCTGGAGCCCTCACATGTTTAGATGTGCGATGGATCGAGTCATGGTCCACTTCTTCATGTCCCTTCTCTGGTCCTTTACACATCCATGTTGCCATGGTCCCATGGTAGGCAAAGTACAAGGGACTTCAAAAATGTCACGGAAAATGGAACTAAAATACAAGTTTATTGGGCCAGCCACGGCATGGTGGCTCAGGTGGCTGGGTCCCATGTAGCTGACTGCATGGCCTGAGTCCTAGACCCAGCAGCTTGAGAAACATGCTGGGCATGTGTGCATGTGTGTCCAAAATCCCAAAAGGAGGGAGAAAGGGAAGAGAAGGGATTTTGATCATGACCAGTCCCCATGGGTGGGTAGAGGGTGCTTTCTCCTGTCTCTCTGACAAGCGCTCACACCCTCTGGCATTTTTTTTTAACTATTTATTTGGTGCAAAAAAAATGTGAAGGGGGCCAATCATAGTGTAAGACACGATACCCTGCAAGGCTGACCCACTTGGGAATGTTCTGAGTTTGTATCCAGAGACCTCTCAGCCTCGCTCATGTGACCATGTCCCATCCTCGCTGCCTTCCCCTCTCCTCTCCACAGACCCACTGTCTCTTCACGAGGACTCATCATAAATGGCATACTGAGAGTGGTTACTTGTCCAGGTGGGTGACCTTTGAGTGCCTGCTTAGTGTTTTATTTAGGGGAGAAGCCCTGCCTTTATAAGAACCCAGAGAAAACAGGACAGCGATACAGTGATAAGGCAACTCACAACACCATATGAAGCAATCCCATATGGAAGTGTCTGGGTTCATGACCAGACACCTCTCCGTGTATGCTAGGCACACATGTGTACCTATGATCTGGGGCTAGCTGAAGTTAGGGGTGGATCATGGCATCAAGACCCTGTCTCTCTGTCTGACCCTCTTGCTCATGGAAGAAGGAAACAAATTTAACTTTATTTATCCATTTATTTATTTATTTTAATTTGTCCAGAGAGAGACAGAGTAATAGAGAGAGAGAAAAAGCAAGCCACCAGGTCCCGGACTCGAACCACGGTCGTCCATGTGGGAATCCAGTGCCCTTAACCACCATGCCACCTGCTGGCCCCATGAAGGAAATAAACTTTAAAAAAAAATAATAATAAAATAAAAAACAAAGACCCCCAACATGTAGGAACTAAATTCATTCTGTACACATAAAACAGACATTTAATAAAATTATTGTGGTAACAGAACAGAAAAAAATAAGAAAATGGGAAACTGCTAAAAACTCTTTGAACAAGTGCTCTCTAACTGAAATAAATAGAGGGCCAAGGAAATACAGCAGTAGTTCTCCTGTCATGTCACTGCTCAGCAGCAGGAAAAAGGAAACGGCTTTGTGCTTCAGAGAGTTGCGCTTTTCTTCAGCCACGGTGCTCCTGGCTGTGACCGGAGCTTCCCACACTCCTTCCTTCGGTCCTGCTTATGGACACAATCGTTTGCACATCCACTTTGCCCCGACACTGTGACACTGTGTCCACCAAATGAGAATACCAGACTTCAGGGCCCAGTAAGTGGAATTCAGGACTGGGAGCTACACGAGCTCAGGCTTCCTCACCTTGACTGTCATACAAGGAGATCTCAAGAAGTTCCGAGAAGAATGAAATTAAATACGAGCTTATTCTGACATAAAAAAAATAATGGAAACCCATTTCATAATATGCATTTTTCATGAACCATAAACAAAAAGCCCACTTTCTTAGTAAATTGTCATATAAATGCCACACATTATTTCTAATTAAGACATAAATCCCTCACATTTATGCAGCCATTTTCCCTTTCAAAATGCTCTCCCAACACTGTGGTGGTAGTCCCTAAGAAAAACGCATGAAATAGCCAACAACTGGCTTATTTTACAACAAACAAAAATTTAAACTATCATGTATTAATAATTTAAGATAGTGACATTTATGCAATGTTTTAGAGGGTTTTTTTTTGGGGGGGTTGTTTTTTTAAGAGAGAGAGAAAGAGAGAGGACACCCTACAGGGTCTTGACGCTACACTCCACTCCCCCAGCCTCAGTCAGCCCTGAGTCTCAGCCAGCCAGACCTCAGGGCGGTCTCCTGACATGAACCCAGAACCTTCTCATGTGGGTCTGCCTCACAGAGTGTCATGCTTTATCACAGTGCCACTGCCACTGTCTAGTCCCACAACAATTTTGAAGTACAAATTCCCTAAGCATCTTTTTGTTTGTTTGTTTCCTTTTTAATTTGACCACAGAGGGTCAGAGTGAGAAAGAGAGAGAAAAGGCAAGCTACCAGGTCCAGGACTCGAACTATGATCAACCATGTGGAATCCAGCACCCTTAACCACGCCACCTGCCGGCCAGTCCCTAAGCATGTTTGACCTATGAAGAGCCATACATTGTTCTGGATAGTTTGCTTTGCCCAGAACCAAGGCTGCTTGCAGGCTGCCCTTCATAACTCTCCCACTAGGCGGCACTGTAGGCCAACCCAAGTATGTCCCAAAGCCAATATCAACCCGGTAAACTCACGCCTGGGAATACCAGAGCAGGTCACAAACCAATCATGCCAGCCCTCCCAACAACCCAGGGGTTCACTATTCCTACTGTATGGATGAAAAAATAGGATTTGGCTGTGTTGCCACAAGAACCAAGGAATCATTTATTCATATTCAGTGCCAAAATGTTTCTATAATTACATCCTAGAGCCACCAGTAGTGTAGTGCTTAAGGTTCCTAGATCCCACACGGCTGACTGTGTGTGTGTTCAAGCCAGGACCTGGTAGCTTGAGGAACATGCAGGGCACATGTGCACATGTGTCCCAAATACTGAAAGGTGGGAGAGAGAGAAGGACTTGCGGCATGACTATTTCCCATAGCATGTGCACATGTGTCCCAAATACTGAAAGGTAGGAGAGAGAGAAGGACTTGTGGCATGACTATTTCCCATAGGGGGTGCTTTCTCCCTCTCCCTCTCTGTCTCTCTGGTGAGCACACCCACTCTCTGGCAAAAAATGTTTTAAATAGTAAGAACAGCATCCTGGAATAATAGTGTGTTTTGAGTAGCATTTTTCTTCCTAGCCTCTCTCCAAACTTCAAAGCCCTAAAACGAAACAAAACAAATGAAGTATGGTCTTTCTCTCTCATAGATATGTGAGGAGGAAGGAAGGGGGCTCTTAGGGTCACAGCATTGCTCCCTCTGCTGGGAAGAACACCCAGACAGTACTAAATGACCAAAAAAGAGAAGAGCGCTGGGTTCTAGAGCTCTTCAAGCAGCTTGTTTGCTAGGGGGCATTTCTCAGCTAGTACAAGCTGCCATTTCTAGAGGAGGAATCCAGAAGCAAAAGAAGGCTGTGAGAGCCCAGAATTCTCTCTCCCCACAACAGTCTGCCCTAATATCTTAAATGTCTCATGGCCCCCAAAGAACAACCTCCTTTGCAAAGATGAATCACCTCTCAGCCAGTGAGGCTCCCTCCCAGCCAGTGAGCTGCCTCCCAGCCAGTGAACCTCCTTCCTAGCCAGTAAGATGCCTCTCAGACAAGGAGCCTCCCTCCCAGCCAGTGAGCTGCCTCCTAGACAATGAGCCTTTCTCCCAGCCAATGAGAAACCTCCCATTTAATGAGCCGTCATTCCAGCCAATGAGTCACCTCCTAGACAGAGCCTCCCTCCTAGTGCCCGTGAGTCTACCCTGCAGTGGCTCATGGGCACTGGGAGAGTGCAGGTGCTTAGGCATGTGTAGACTGCCTCTCACTGCTTACCACCTGCCTTTCCTTTCCAATGTACTTTCCCAGCAAATGCCCAGAGAAAGGAAATAATAAGGTTGAAACATTTAGAACTCTTCCAAACCCTCATCTCCCCCGACACCCAGGGTATTCACCCACCAAAGACTCTGTGGGTGGCCCACTCCTCTCCCGACCTGTACTCATTCAGGCACTTCCCAGAAAGCTTAGGGCTCTCAGCTCAGCCACAGAGAGGGTGTCTTCTGCAATCCCCCAAAGCCCCCCGACCCCTACCAATCTTTTTTTTTTTTTTTTTGAGAAGTTTTTTCTATAGGGCGCTTGCCAGAAAGACAGAGAGAGGCAGAGAGACAGAAAGACAGAAAGCGAGAAATCACCCCCCAGTGGGGATGGCCACGTAGCAATCCCTTCTCCTCCATTCTCCTCTTGGGATCTTGGACACGCAAACACACGCACCCGGCATGAGTTTAAGCCACCAGGTCCAGGACTCGAAATGCAGTCGACTACATGAGAGTTCAGCAACATAGCCATTACTCCAGCTCCTGGTCCCATACCTACCAATCTTTCAAAGCCCTTGAAATGCATGATTTTTATTCTAAGCGGTGTCACCACAGGAGGACAGGGTCCACATCTTTTTACATCCTACCCAGAAGCAGACAACTCTAGGATAAGCCTTTGATATCTGTGTTTTCGTTACATATGACCCAGTCTACTTCGGGAGTTCATAATATAGAAAAGCTAACCACAGTTTATCCTGAAGCAGCTGTCAGTTAATGCAGTCTGATATAATTATCTGGTCACCACTGTTTTAAAAACTGCACTTGACAACATTCATACTGAGTCTGAGATAGCCAGTTTGACAATGTTCCATACCACCTACTTTTTATTTGCTGATTTCTTACATTTAAGTTTTCTTCTGGCCTTTACTGACATTTGACTGTGAAATCCATTAACTCAATGAAAACTGAGTTCTATATGTAACAACCATGTCCACTTTACACTAAAATACATACACGAGGATTTCTCACATTTCTAGGAGATATTTTGCATCCTATGACAAAGTCCCATAGGCTCGTGTATTTCCCAGCATCTCAGTTTCTACAATAGAATCATCTTCTATTACCATCAGATGACAGTTCACTAATACAGGGTCATTTCATCTACCTGACCCAGTTTACCTACTGCTTACCTCGAGAGATGTCAAAGTACCTGGAACAACTTGAAGAATCTCACAAACCTAGAGTTTAACTTTTATCTCCTAATACCCACAAAAGTTCTCTAGTGTACAGGCACTCCTCTCACCCCTGACACACAACCAACACCTCAAGGACAAAGTCTGTATGGCCTTTATGGAAAACGTGTATCTTTCCCCATCAGTAGGAGAGGGGGCACCGGAGTTTCTGGGTAGTGTGTAGCCTGTAGCATCCCTGTACAGAGCCAGTCTCAGAGGATGTGGCGCCGAGACTTGTGCAGAGGACATCATCTAAGCTACTGAGGGGGCCATTGGGAACCACAAAGGGGAGCAATCACAGTCAAACTCCAGAAGTCAAACTCTCAATCATAACTCCAAATGAGATCAAATTGCAATTTGCTCAAATTCCAAACAGTAACAATGGGGGGAGGAAAGAAAATAGCCTTTATACAAGTGAGAAAAATGGATTGTCGCTGAGATGGATACCAAACTTGAGCTGTGAAATATTGGTTTCCTTGAATAAAAATGAAGATTTTCTGCTGAGATTTCTCCCTCCAGATTCATTTTCTAGTAGCCTTTGTGCACTAAGTGTCTAAACAGGTCCAAATGAACAGGATCTAAACATCTGGATACGATTAGGGTCAGAATGTTCCTGTATTCCCACTGAATCTGAAGCACAAAGAGTCACAATGGAACAGAAGAGAGATTGCAGATCACCTCTTCCTGCATGCCCCCTAAACACTCAGATTGAACTTTAAGAACTAGGAAGAAATGCACCATCCATCAGATGACTAGAAATCACTGCAGGCTCACAAGAAATATGGAAAAGCAAGAAAATATCTCTCCTCCATGGGAAAAGAATAACTCCTCTTCATCCTCAGACAGTACAATCAAACTCATGGAAATGTCAGATAAAGAATTTAGAATATTCATAGTGACAAAGCTAACAGAGATGGTAGAGAAGAGAGACAATGAACTGCAGAAGAGGCAGGAGAAAGGAGCTGACAAGTTCCAGGAGGTGAAGAAATTCTTGCAAGATCTAAAAATGGAAATACACACTATATAAAGAAAAACATCAAGTTACCTACAAAGGATATCCCATCAGGCTCATAACGGACCTCTCATTGGAAACAATGCAAGCTAGGAAAGAATGAGAAAATATATTCAAAGTGTTAAGGGAAAAGCAATTTCAACCAAGAATACTGTACCCAGCAAGATTATCCTTCATATGGGACCAGCAGTTAGCGTAATGGCTATGTCGCTGGACTCCCACGTAGTCGACTGTGGTTCGAGTCCTGGACCCGGTGGCTTAAACTCACGCTGGGCGCATGTGTGTGCATGCCCAAGATCCCGAGAGGATAATGGAGGAGAAGGGATTGCAGCGTGGCCATCCCCCCTGGGGGGGGTGATTTCTCACTTTCTATCTCTCTGTCTCTCTCTATCTGTCTGGCGAGTGCACGTGCCCTATAGCGAAAACCTCTCCCAAAAAAAGATTATCCTTCATATGAGAAGACAAGAACATTCTCAGATAAACAAAACCTGAAAGAATTTACCAACACCAGATCAGATCTTCAAGACATTCTTAAGGGAGTACTATACCAGGAAAATTAAATACAGGCACAGAAATAAGAGTCTAAAAACTAAGAAAATGGCCAACTTAATAATCATAGAGACAGATCTGAAGTTGAATATTATATCCCAGAATTGGGAATATAATCGGGAAGATCAAACCACAACAGAAGATACATTAAATATACGAGACTGAACTGATGAAACAGAATCTTATGACTTTTGACTAAAACATTGCTGATTTTCTTTTAGGCTTCATTTTCCAGTTTTAAGGATTTTTGTCCTGTCTTGATCTGCCGATAGGTTCATGTACCTACTATTTGAACAGAATGCTAACCTGTTTCTTGGCTTTAAGTTTTAAGCAAAGTTTCTTAGCATTTCTTTGATTTATTAAAGCTAAAACGGCTTTTCTTGACATTAAAAAATATACTAAAAAAAAGAAAAATGGGTCTTGTCTGTGCACACAAGAGACCATTAAGCAGAAACAAATTAGGCTGTCTATTTCCTCTTTGTTTGCACCGGCCAAGGGAGTACAGCAGGCTGCAGTAGCAGAAAGTGCAAAACAGCAAAATTCTTTTTTAAAAAAACTTTTTTATTTTGAAACCACTATAAGAATAAGACATTGTGGGACCAGCAGTTAATGTAATGGCTATGTCACTGAACTCCCATGTAGCTGACCGTGGTCTGAGTCCCAGACCCAGAGGCTTAAACTCATACCCGGCACATGTGCATGCGTGCCCAAGATCCCAAGAGGAGAATGGAAGAGAAGGGATTGTGGCGTGGCCATCCCCCCGAGGGGTGATTTCTTGCTTTCTGTCTCTCTGTCTCTCTCTGTCTTTCTGGCAAACACACGCGCCCTATAGCAAAAATCTCTCAAAAAAAAAAAAAAAAAGAAAAAAAGAGTAAGACATTGTTCCCACATAGCCTTCACTAGTTTCCCCAATGGCAACAGTGTGTATACCTGTAGTACAAGGTCACCAGTAGTAGATGGGTAGCTCCAGTCTCTGGGTAGTGTCTGGCCTCAACCACAACACTGCCGCTGCTACAGGGCATTCACCTTACTAGTATTGTACCACTTTTACACATACTGAACTGTGTCTGTGTCTGCACGTGCACATCACATGTGTATAATTCTATGCAATGTTATTGTGTAAAGATCTGTGTGACCACCACCAGACACACAATAGCTCCATCACAAGGAATCTCCATGTTCTATCTTTTATAGCTGAAGTTCCTCCGTCCCTACTTTCCTAAACCGACAGTTTACTAATCCATCCATCTCCATAGTTTTATCACTTCAGTAATGCTGTATAAATGGGATCGCACAGCATACAATCTTTTTAAATTGACTTTTTTTACTTAGCATAATTCCTTAGGATCCACTAAAGATGTTCCTTTTTATTGCTGACCAGTATTCCATGGTGTATTTAAAAGAATATTCTCGGGACCAGAAGTTAGCGTAATGGCTGTGTCGCTGAACTCCCACGTAGTCAACCATGGTTCAAGTCCTGGACCTGGTGGCTTAAACTCACATCGGGTGTATGCGTGCATGTGGTCAACCATGGTTCAAGTCCTTGGAGAAGGGATTGAGGCGTGGTCATCCCCTCTGGGGGGTGATTTCTCGCTTTCTGTTTCTCTGTCTCTCTCTGTCTCTCTGGTGAGTGCACGTGCCCTATAGCAAAAACCTCTCAAAAAAGAAAGACAGACAGACAGAAAGAAAGAAAGAAAGAAAGCAAGAAAGAAAGAAAGAGAGAGAGAAAGAGAGAGAAAGAATGAATATTCTCTTTCAACTTTAGGGGTTGACAAAACATCATGAGTGCCACCTCTCTATCATAATTGTAAGGTATAACCATGATTAAATGAAAGGGGGAAATAGTGTGCATAGAGCTATTACATATTCTCAGCTTACATTTTTCTTCCCAATTTGCTGTTTTGTTTTTGTCTTTTTTTTTTTTTTAATAAATGCCATTTGCAGGGCAACCTCTCCCTCTATGGAATAAAGTTTGTTAACAATAATGACATACTGAAAACTCAAAAGTTAACAACAATGAAGTGACTGTCTAGTACTTCTGGCTATGGACAAGATAGATTCCCTCTAAGAAATGTGAAAATGCCTAGACAGGGGTCAGCAGATTGCGTTGCAGTTACATCGCTAGACTCCCACATGGCCAACCACGGTTCAATTCCCAGACCCAGTTGCTTAAAAATTATGCCAGGTGCATGTGCATGTGTGCCCAAGATGTCTGGAGGAAAAGGGATTGCTGTATGACCATCCCCCCTGGGGGGTAATTTCTCACTTCCCTCTCATTCATTTCCCCTCTCTCTCTCTCTCTCTCTCCTGCAAGCACACATGCCCTAAAGCATAAACCTCTTAAAAAGAAAAAAAAAAAGAAGAAAGAAGAAGAAGAAGAAAAAGAAGAAGAAGAAGAAGAAGAAGAAGGGAAGGAAGGAAGGAAGGAAGGAAGGAAGGAAGGACGGACGAACGAAAGAATGAACGAACCTGGACAATATACATGAGGCAGGAATGACTCAAAGATGGAGAGAAGGAAAGAGTAAATAAGAACCCCAGGACGTGAGCAGTGATAAGGCTGTAATTTCTCCCTATTTCCTTTTCTTTTGGATTTCTTAAGTCTCATTCTAGGTGTTGAAGAAGCCAGCAACTAGAAACATCAGTAAGCACAGAACAAAAGGCCCCAGGGAAAGCCTGCTCCCTCTAGCCAAAAGAACCGGAAAACAGCAGTCTAACAACGCAGAAAGCACCATTGCTGGTGTTGCCATGAAATGGATTGACGGTATTGTACTAGGTCCCTGGGCACATTCCAGACTGAGGTGTAGTTCTCTGCTTTAAGGCAAAGGAACAGGTCTGACCTCCCTAGTCTAACCTTTAGTCCTGCTGGGGCAATGGCACATTTATGTATGCTGTTACGTCCACAGAGTTATTTTCAAGTTTATTTTGTTTTACTCTGGGGATCACAGGAGTTACCTGACTTGCCCTGAGGTCCTCCACTCAGTCAGAAGGACTTGAATCCAGGACACCTGGCTCCTGCTCTGGTGGTCTGTGGTCTACCACATTCCTTCCCAGTTCAGGAATAGGGAAGGACTCACTCTGGGAAGAACAGCAAGTCCCACGGGATTTGCCCCCATTCCCCTCCACTGTATCGATGTGAGATCGTCACTCTTCTCCTGCTGCTGGTGTTGTAACTGGGACAAGGTCCCCTCTCACTGCAGTAATCAAATACGACTGAGAGTAAAGAGCATGGGGAGAGACCCTCAGACCTCACCTCCTGGACAGGTGACGTGAAGGGCACTCATAGGGCCTCATCCTAGTCTGTTTGTGCTACTATAACAAAATACCAGAGGCTGAGTAACTTATAAATAAATAACTGAAATTTACTTCTCACAGTTCTGAGGGGCTGGGAAGCCCAAGGTCAAGGCAACAGCAGGTTCAGTGTGTGCTCTCTCTGCTTCTAAGGTGGCACCTTATCGCTGCGATTTCCAGACCATGTAATGTCCTCACCTGGTGACAGAGCTGATATAAAGGAAATCCACTTTCTCAAACCCTTTAACAAGGGCCATAATCCCACCCATGAGAGTTCCACCCTCAAAACTAAACAACTGTTAAAGGTAAATATTTTTCTTCAGACAGATTTTTGCTATAAGACGCGTGTGCTTGCCAGATACACTGAGAGAGAAAGTGAGGCATCCCCCCCCCCCCAGGGGGGATGACCACACCCCAGTCCCTTGTCTTACATTCCCTTCTTGGGATTTGGGGCACACATGCCCAGCATGAGTTTTAAGCCACTGGGTCTGGAACTCAACCGCCGTCAACCATGTGGGAGTCCAGCTACACCACCTGCCGGCCCCAGGTAAACTTCTTGATACCGTATTGGTGACCAAGTTTCAATATGTGAGTTGAGGGGGAGACACAGTCATCTATGGCTTTGGGTTCGCTTCCCAGATCGACCTGAACGCACCGGGCGTGCCCACCGGCATACCTATGATCCTGGCTGGCTGCAGGGCCAACGGGAGGGTAATAACGTGAAGATCCTGTCAAGAGTGACTCTCTTTCTCTCTGTTTCAGGAAATAACCCAAAAAGTGGCAAAATCTGAATAAGTAGATTTTCCCAATTTCCTATTGTGATATTTTACTATAGCTATACAAGTTGTTAGCATTGATAGAAATTGGATAAAGGGTTTATAGGACTTCTCCATATTACTTCTTACAATTGCAAGTGAAATGCATTTACTTCCAAATATAGTTTAAAATTTTCAATTTGAATATGATGGTAGTTGGACACAAATAAGAAAGGCCATAAAAATAAACTGTATTAGTCATTTTTATTATGGATGAGGGATGATCAACATTTAATTTTTATCTTCTCTACTTCTGATATGTAGATGCATCATTTTCATTTGGAATCACTAATGGACTTGATTAAACATAGGACAAGGTTCCAGTGGGATATGATGTTGGGATAAGAGGAGGCGACTCCAGTATTCATATTGGGACACTCACCCACTCCCCTGGAGGCCAAAGGCCTTTTCCTTGAGTACCTTTAATAAAGAGCAGTTCTGGGTGGAATGTGTGATGTCATCGGTGTATGAGGACAAGTGCTCTGGAATCTTAGAAGCCATTTGATCCCAAACGCTTGGCTACGATCAGTGCTCTTTTCACACTGTCGTGAGGCTGTGTTCTGGGTAAGTGTGAGACCTAACTTCAAGGGCCTAGATCTTGACAAAGCCATGAGGTGCTCGATCGCTCAGATGGGCATAGGCCACCTGTCAACCAGAAAAAATATTCTGACCAGGCTTGATTGTCTATGAATTTATAGGGGTTTTAGGGATATTCGGTAAAGCTATGGCAATAATAATAATAATAACAAAAGTAAGATCTTCTGGTTTGAACTTACTAGAAATGTGACTATGGCTCAACTGTCACTGCCACTAGCCATTCTTCCTTCAAATACTCAACAGACACAAGTTCTAATCCCAAATCCAAAGTACTCTAGCCACCGTTAAGGGACAAACCCTACACAGTCATCATTTTCTCATCTGTAAAAGAGGTAAATTATAAACTTTACCTCACACATTATATGAATTAAATGAGGTAATTCACTCGATCTTAGCCAAGAGGCTGAGAGGCAATAAATGAGGGAATCTTAGTACACAGATCAATATCTACAGTTTAATAAGCAATTGATAACTGTTAACTACTACTACTACCTTTTTAATTATTATTATATTTCTCAACAAGTCGTTAGGCAGAAAGAAATGGCCTCGTTGGAATCAGGTTAGGTCCCTTACACTGTTTTGTTCCCACAGAAGACAGAGTCCCTCTGAGCTCCACATCCTTCTTGGAGGTTCAGAGACTACTCCAATCCAACAGGACCCGGGAAAGAAGGATCAGGAGAAAAGGGTGTGTGTAGAAGGGAAGGCAGGTGAGGGGCTGTCTGCCCCTCATCCCAGTCTCTGGATGAAGGAAGGCTGACAACACTAAGGCCCCAGCACAGTCTCTTTCCTTTGATTCTCCTGAGTCAAGCTCTTCAGAGGAAGGGATATCAGGTGAGCCAAGAGGGCACTTTCTTGTTCACTTTTGTAGTTATAGAAGACAGAAGACCAGAAAATCCCACGTTTTTCTCCATGGAGGTGCCCTCTGGGCAGAACGAGCCATGGAAAGAGGCACAGGAGAACAGGCAAGGTAAATCATTTAAATTCTGCCCTTTGTAGATAAATGCAAAGGGGGGTGATAGACATTCCTCTCCTAGCCCCTCAGATGTCACACAGAAAATCTTCCAGGTGAGTGAGAAGGGAGGAGTCCCTTCTCATGTAGGTTCTCTGTCCCTACAGCTCCACAGCACAGAGGCCCTGTGGCCTCCAGTTCTGCCTCTTCAGAGGCCATCCCTGAGCAGGGAACTAAGAGGAAGAAGAGCCGGAAGATGAAGAAATTGGTACACGTCAAGAGAGGTATGTGTCTTCAGTCATCTCTCCACTTCCTAGTCCCTGCGCAAAGGGCCAGTTCTGCTGAGTAACTACTTGTTACCTTGTTGCCCAGGCAGAGGCTAGCCTTTAGGGTGAGTTGCGACAGAAGGCCTTAGGACTTTCCAGATAGGTCACATCCGTGGTCCCTGAGGTCTTTGTTTCCACAGCTACCGATGAGAGCATCTCTCTGGCCTCCAATTCAGTCCCCTTGGAAACGGTCTCTGAGCTGAAATCCTTCAGGAAGAGGGGTAAGAAGCGGACCATATGGACTGTCAACCACGTTGAGGGAACAAAGCTCACACTGAACAAGAGACGACGACCAAGTTACCGCCCTGAGGACCAGGAAGCCTTCTACCGACTTTTGGGTGTGTTCTCTGAACTGTGGGGTGTGCAGGTCCCCTCTAAACTGAGAATCTTGTGGAGGGCTGCGGCTCTGGAGCATGCTCACCTCCAGACCCCAGAGACTCAAAGAAGTCCAAGTGGCAAGGCCATAGAGTAATGCGAGTTCTATTGTGCCATGATGGGTGTTTCTAGGCAAAGTTCTTGGAGGGAAAGAAAAGAGGATTGCAACTAAAAAAAAAAATTAAAAAAAAAAAACAGAAATAAATAAATAAATAAATAAACAAGGGCTGCATCCTCTGCATTCTCAACCTATTCATTAGTCCCCATTCCCATTCAATCTCTCATGAAGACTGAATGGTGAAAGGACAAATGAGATCTTGCTGTCTTTATGGACAAAGTGAGAAAAGACAAAACGGGAATTCATCTGGTGATAAGTGTAGAAATGAAATTTAAGTCCATGACTCTTAGAGATGGGGCATGAGCAACAGCAGGAGAGCTTTATAAAATTAGATATTCGGGGGGCCAGAATTCAGGCGGCATGGTGGTTAGGAGCACTGGACTCCCACATGGCTGACTGTGGTTCGAGTCTTGGACCTGGTGGCTTGCTTTCTCACTTCTCCTCTCTCTCTTTCTCTGTTCCTCTCTTGTCAAAATAAGTAAATAGGGAGCCAGCAGGTGGCATGGTGGTTAGGGCGCTGAACACTCCCACATGGCCGACCGCAGTTTAAGTCCCGGACCTGGTGGCTTGCTTTCGCACTTACCCTCTCTTTCTTTCTCTCTCTGGTCAAATTAAAATAAATGAATAAATAAAATAAAAATAATTCTAAGGAAAAGAAAATACAAAAAAGTAAATATATAAATAAAGTTAAAATAATTATTTTAAAGAAAATGAGATGTTCAGAGAAGGCTGCCTGAGAAGGTGATGTCAGGACCAGAGAAAGGGCCAAGTGTGGCAGGTCTGGGGAAAACACAGAGGTCACTGTCCAATACAGCATCTAATAGACACTCATGGAGCTACGAGATAATTTTGAGTGAATTGAATACACTTTTAAAATCAGTTCCTCAGTCTCACTAGCCACATTTCAAATGCTCAGTAGCCGCACACAGCCGATGGCTACCATACTGGACAGTGCAGGCGGAGAATATTTTTATTTTCACAGACGTTCTCCTGGACAGTGCTCTACTGAAGCCATGATGGCTGAAGGAGAGTCAGGGAGGGAAAGAACCCATGGCTCCTCCACCCTCCCTGGTGTGCAAGTGTCATCATCTTGGGTGTAAGGGGTGAAAGACATGACCCAGCATTCATAGGTCTTGCACTGGAAAATGGCTCCTTCAAGGGATAGCTCTAATCAAAGATGAGCCTCCTGGGGAGGAGGGGAGGCCAGGTCATAATCCTCAGGGAGCAGGAAGATTCAGGACAGTGAGAGCAGTGGCCATGCCCAGGCATCCTAGGGACTATGCACTCTCCACTACCTGCCCAGGGTGCTCGGTTACCAGAGGGGATAGGGACGCTTGGCACAGTCACAATATGATTAAGTGACAAGGCTGTGATGTCACCAAGACCTAGGCTGCTGGGCTTTCAAGGTGAGGTAAGTCTGTATATCCCTGCAGTGAACAAGTTGATCACATCCCATTGTGGTGTTGTGGATCAAGTAACAATAGCAAATTGTTTCTCACAGTTGAATCCCAATACATACACGGCAGTGGAAGGAAGAGCAGCTGTTACTGACACTAGGGCTCATAACTCTCATGGAGAAAGGCAGTTGGCTTCCCCTCCCTGAGACAGTGAGGCTAGGAGAAGGTCCAGGTTTCCTCCTTCCCTTCACAACATATCACAGCCCGATACTCAGGGCTTCCAGAAGGACTGTGCCACGGCCTCATTGCTTCTTCCTTCCTTTGTAGAGGATCCCGTTATCCAGAGTTTCTTGGAAGCTGACATTTTCCTCAAAGTGTCTGACAAGGTACCTTCAACACCACACTGAGGAGGGACAGAGAGGCCTGTAGAATCTCCACACCATAAAAAAAAACATTCCTGCCAGGCTGGGAAAAGCCATGCAGGGAGCTGCTCTCAACCCAGAAGGAAGGGCATAGGCCCGGTCCCAGGGCAACTGCTTCAGGGCTCATCTTCACAAGTTCTATCCTGAGCGATTTTACCACCATGGCCTTTGAGGGTTTTGTTTTAATTATTCCATAACTGAGAGAGAGAAAGAGAGACAACATAGTCTACTGCAAGTCTCAGTCAGTCCCAGATCATATGAACACACGTGCCCAGTGTACTCAAGGAGGTCTCTTGATATAAACCAGGATTTTCTCTGTGGGTCTGCTTCACAGAGTGTGACACCACACTGCTGTGCCACCATCCAGCCCCCGCCATGGCCTGTGGGTGGGGGAAGTCCCCATGGCCTGTTCAGGACACTCTCCCTCTATTCATCCCTGGCCGCCCCTTACCAGATCTCTGTCCCCACACAGTACCTGCTCTCCATGGTGGTGGAGTACTTCGGCCGCGTCGGGCTGCCTGGACACCTCTACAACAGGATCCACTTCTTCTTGGCCCTGTGAGCGCCACCTCAGACCAGCTCAGTGTGCCCAAATCCTCAAATTCCACATCCTTGTCAGGGCAGCTCAGCCATGCCCATGTGTCCAAGGACCCCATGTGCTTGTTCCTTGTGGCCACAGGGCAGAGACCTTCTGGAGCCACGTGATCACAGGGAGGAAGATGTCCTAGATGATGGAGTAGCTGGGAAACACCTGCTGCCCAGAGACTGAGTTACCTGAGGGAGGCAAGGCCCCGGGGGAGTGCAAGGCAGTAGAACCTTGTCCTAGGTTGGACTTAATACAAGCCCTGCAGGCTCAGTGACAAGACCCAGGTCACCCTGCAGATCATGCTTCTTCAGACCCTCTCTCTGGACACCCTCAACCCTGTCAGGCATGTGGTTCCTCCAGTGGGAACTCTCTGCCCTGTCCCTCCTCAGGCTGGGGGACATGGTTAGGGAAAGGCATGCTTCCTCTCCCTCTATGGCAGCTACATTGCCTCCGACATGGAGGAGGACAACCCCACATCCAAGCGGAGTATCTTCCAGTTTCTGCTGGGCAAGGAGCAGTGGCCAGACCTCTGTAAAGAGTTTCTGAAGCTAAAGATGGAGTTCTTCCATGCAATGGGGTACCGAGCTTGGGTCACCCCAGAGCTGTGTGAGGAGGTCTGTTGAGGATGATGCCCTGGGAGGCTGGGGGCGGGGGGTGGGAGGGCATACCCTGGAGATAAGTAGGGGCTAGGCAGATTCTCTGGGTACTCACCCCTCTTGTGCTTCCCTTTCAGATCCAGGCCCAGAATCCTCATCATTGGGTCTGGAGTCGGGAACGCCAGTGTACCCCCTAGGTTCCCAGCCCCAGGCTGGGTTGTGGAGCGAGGGCTACAGATGGTCCAGGTGAGTGTGAGTCCCAGGCTGAGGGCTCTGCAGGATCCCGTCAATCTTCATCCTCAGTGACTGATGTCACCTCCTGGGCTGGGTGGGAGGAGTGGCAGCTCTTACAGCATCCTGATTTAGCTTATTCTTACATTAGCACAGTGAGGGCTCTGAGAATCCCTACAATAAAAGAAAGCATTTCTATCAAAACTCTACAAATGAGGGTGATTACAGGATCATGTACTATGCAGCAGAAGTCTCAATTTGCATATCGATCTTTTTAAGGAAAATGCTTGGAAATGCTGCTGCAGGAAATCACCTGTGCAGGTTTTTTCTTAAAGAATTATTTTATTTAACTTTATTATTATTATTTTCCATTTGATCAGAGAGATACAGAAATAGAGAGGGAAAGTGAGAAAGCAAGCCACCAGGTCCGGGACTTGAACCATGGTTGGCCATATGGGAGTCCAGCGCCTTTAACCACCATACCACCAGGGGACAAGCAGTTAAGAGTAATGGCTATGTCACTGGACTCCTATGTAGTCAACCGCGGTTCGTGTCCCGGACCCAGTGGCTTAAAACTCATGCCGGACATGTGTGCGTGCATGCATGCCCAGGATCCCGAGAGGAGAATAAAGAAGGGATTGCGGCATGGTCATCCCCCCTGGGGGTGATTTCTCGCTTTCTGTCTCTCTGTCTCTGTCTGTCTGGCGAGCGCATGTGCCCTACAGCAAAACAAACAAACAAACAAAAAAAACACCATACCACCTGCTGGCCCCCTCTGCAGGGTTTTGATCTGAAAATTTTTAAATATAAGATGGGGTCTTCAAAAAGTTCATGAAAAATGTGTACAATGAAAAACCTATGCATAGATTTCCAAGTTTTTTGCACCAAAACAAACTCATACTTTAATTCCATTTTCCATGAACTTTTTGAATTTCCTTCATACATGGAAAACATTGAAGTCACCATCTCTGGAAAAGAGATTATTATCATAGTGTTCCTGGGAGAAAAGGGAAAGACATATTCCAACATCTCCTGTAATCTCATGTAATCCCCCCCCCTTCCCAAGATGTAAGCTACACTGAACTGGGCTCTTGAAGGCTGTGTTCATGGGCTTGCTCGTCTTCTCGTGGTCAGGAGGAGCTCCTTGGACTGTCTGGTCTCTGAAAGAGTAAGATTGCTAGAAACATGAAAACGAATACATACGCAGAATAATGAGGAAGAACATATTAGATGAGACATTTATAGAAAACAATCACCTGTCTGGCATTACACTTTTTAAATATGCTTTCTTTATGTGGCCAGCCCCGGGTATGGTGGCGAAGGTACCTGGATCCCATATGGCCAACTGTGCGGTTCAAGTCCCAGACCTGGAGGCTTGAAAAGCATGCAGGGAGGGACCAGCAGGTGGTATAGTGGTTAAGCTGCTGGACTCCCACATGGCCAACTGCAGTTCAAGTCCCAGACCGGGTAGCTTGAAACTCGCTCTGGGTGTGTGTGCATGTGTGCCCCAAAACCCAGGAGGAGAATGGAGAGAAGAGATTGTGGCATGATCATCCCTCCTGGGGAGCGATTTCTCACCCTCTGTCTCTCCAGCAAGTGAACACACCCTATAGCAAAAATCTCTCTGAAAAGAGAGAAAGCAAGCAAGCCAGATATATGAGGAGTATGTACATGCACACCCACAATTCCAAGAGAAAAATGGAGGAGAGGGGATTGTGGTGTGGCCATCCCCCTAGGGGGTGCTTTCTCACTTTCCCTCCTTCTCTCTCCAGTGATGCATGCACCATATGACAAATCAAAAAGAATATACATGAGGGCTCTGGAGACCACCTTTCCTTGGCTCTTATTTCATTTTGTCTTTTCTTATAGCTCCTGCCCACCCTTGCCACTCCCCACCCCCCAACAGAGAAGCAGGTACCATGTCCAGCCTCCAGGCAGCTGTAGCATGACTGTATCTGGTCTCCAGTTTTCCTCTGGCCTGCAAAATGGAGGGTCCAGGGCAAACCCAGACCACAGCAGCCTCACCTGGGGCAGCAAACCAGCCGCTGGAACATTGGTGCCAGACGCCAAGTGGATGGCAGCTAGCGGAGACCCTGATTCCTCAGTATCCTGGGAAGTATCTAGCTACATACTAGAGGAGGTGCCCAACCCAAGGGAATCCAGAGATGTCCAGAGCGAGGCCTCAACAGAAACAAGACGGGATGAGGAAGAAGGGGCAGGAAGTCCAGGAAGAGTCCTGGATCACTGAGGA